>NC_134880.1:32903800-33048800 GCF_041734735.1 Babylonia areolata
GCTTTTTATGTATTGAGTATAATGCATTTACTGATATATTTATATTTTTTATATTCTCTAAACTTGGCACTTTGATCTGATATTCGAACTCAACAAAAGATCTGTCATTATTTTCATTTTTTGTTCAAACAGGAACTTCTTTTGCTAAGCATGAAAGTTTTGTTTATATGCAAACGTTTTGCTGCAGGCAGTAAAACAAGGGAAATTACTCTGCTGGGGGACTTAGTTTGCTTTAAACGGATCTTTCTCATCTTAATATTACATTTTGAAATTATACTCAATACATAAAAAGCTTGGATGTTTTTTAAAAAGTGCATCATAAGTGAGTCTTGAAGGCCTTGCCCTCTCTTGTTTCAAAATGTAATATTTAAGATGAGAAAGATCAGTTTTAAAGCAAATTAACTCCCCCTAGCATTACAGAGTAATTTCCCTTTTTTACTATCTGCACCAAAACGTTTGCAAAATAAATAAAACTTCCATGCTTAGCAAAAGAAGTTCCTGTTTGAACAAAAAATGATAATAATGACTGCTCTAGCTGTTGGGTCAGAATATCAGATCAAAGTGCCAAGTTTAGAGAATACAAAAAATATAAATATAACAGTAAATGCAGTTTGCATATAATTAGGCTTCATTCTTATTTTTTTGTGCCCATCCCAGAGGCGCAATATTGTTTTAAACAAGATGACTGGAAAGAACTGAATTTTTGACTCATTGTGTAAACAAGTGAGTCTATGTTTTAACCCGGTGTTCGGTTGTCTGTGTGTGTGTGTGTGTGGCTGTGTGTCTGTGTGTCTGTGTGTCCGTGGTAAACTTTAACATTGACATTTTCTCTGCAACTACTTTGTCAGTTGACACCAAATTTGGCATAAAAATAGGAAAAATTCAGTTCTTTCCAGTCATCTTGTTTAAAACAATAGTGCGCCCTCTGGGATGGGCACAAAAAAATAAAGAATGAAGCCTAATTATATGCAAACTGCATTTACTGTTATATTTATATTTTTTGTATTCTCTAAACTTGGCACTTTGATCTGATATTCTGACCCAACAGCTAGAGCAGTCATTATTATCATTTTTTGTTCAAACAGGAACTTCTTTTGCTAAGCATGGAAGTTTTATTTATTTTGCAAACGTTTTGGTGCAGATAGTAAAAAAGGGAAATTACTCTGTAATGCTAGGGGGAGTTATTTGCTTTAAACTGATCTTTCTCATCTTAAATATTACATTTTGAAACAAGAGAGGCAAGGCCTTCAAGACTCACTTATGATGCACTTTTTAAAAAACATCCAAGCTTTTTATGTATTGAGTATAATTTCAAAATGTAATATTTAAGATGAGAAAGATCAGTTTAAAGCAAACTAAGTCCCCCAGCAGAGTAATTTCCCTTGTTTTACTGCCTGCAGCAAAACGTTTGCAATAAACAAAACTTTCATGCTTAGCAAAAGAAGTTCCTGTTTGAACAAAAAATGAAAATAATGACAGATCTTTTGTTGAGTCGAATATCAGATCAAAGTGCCAAGTTTAGAGAATATAAAAAATATAAATATATCAGTAAATGCATTATACTCAATACATAAAAAGCTTGGATTTTTTTAAAAGTGTATCACAAGTGAGTCTTGAAGGCTCTGCCTCTCTTGTTCCTATTTTTATGCCAAATTTGGTGTCAACTGACAAAGTAGTTGCAGAGAAAATGTCAATGTTAAAGTTTACCACGGACACACAGACACACAGCCACACACACACACACACACAGACAACCGAACACCGGGTTAAAACATAGACTCACTTGTTTACACAAGTGAGTCAATGATGAAAGCTCTCCTCATTCACACACAGATCATTTTCAATTCATTCAAAGCCATCTACCATTCATGTTGGAAACTGTCATGTTGTTCTCAATCACTAACATTTGCAGATCTGCCTATGCCACTCATTATCAGATCAGTTCCATTCATCACATCCTAACAACTGCAGCAGCTAATACACTAGTTTGTGCTTTTGTCTTGTCTAGGCTATATTAAGGCAATGCTCTTCTTGCTGGCTGTCCTAAGCGATACTTGGATAGGTTGCAAAAGGTACAGAATTCAGCTGCAAGGCTTATCCTCAAAAGCGAAGAATCAAGACTATGTCATGCCTCTACTTAGAACCTTACGCTGACTCCCTGTTGAAGCGCGCTTACATTATAAATTATTTCTCTTTTGAAACAATTTCTTTTCTGATTCATCACCAGACTATATTTCCAACCTTTTTTCTGTCTACTCACCTTCTTGGCCACTTCTTTCATCCACAGATCAGCTAATTCTATGTATACCAAAGATGTGCACAAAGGTATTTGGAGAACATGCTGTTTCTTTCACTGCACCCAGGCAATAGAACTCATTGCCACTTAACATTCGCCACATCAGATGAAAACCAATGTTTAAAAAAAGTCATGAAAGTCATATTTATTTCAACAGTACAACAAACAATGAACGCCTCTCTCTTCATTTGACACATGCACACATGTATGTATCCTATCATACTGAGACCATTGTTTTATTGTCATTAATCTTTTTTATTCATGTTGTTTCCTATTCATAATTCATTTGATTTCTTGTGCTTTCCCTGCTGTGATCATGAATAATGATGTGCATGATAAATATTGTTTGTATATGCATTGTGTAGGCTGAGTGGGGAAGCGTAATTGAATAATTGCTTCATATGCTTTATGGTGTATATCTCTCTCATCTCATCTATCCCATGACCCGTGGGTGGGTCGTTGGGGCACCATGGATGACTGCCTGGTCAGCTCGCGCCACCTGCCTCGGTCCTCAGCGGCCCTTTGAGTTGTGGCAAATGGCAGGCCCGTCCACTCTTTGATGTTGTCCTCCCACCGCTTTCTCTGTCTGCCTCTCTTCCTCCTTCCTTGTACGGTACCCTGCAGGATGATCTTGGCTAGGCCATCTGATCGTGTGACGTGTCCATACCAGCGGAGCTTGCGTTCCTTCACTGTGGTTAGCAGGTCTTTGAATGGGCCAATGGCGTTTTGAACTCTTCTTTTCACTTCCTCATTTGTGATGTGGTCTTTGTATGTAATGTTCAGGTGTATATAAAAATCAGTAAATTTTATGTGGAGCATCTTTGATGTTTAATTTTACCCTTGCAGATGAAGTTTATGTTATGTATGCAATGTGTAGTTATCTCACTTTTACTTTTGCTTATCTCTATGGATTCTCTGTATTGTTTTTAGCTTTTAGGTAGATTTTTAGTGGTGTGTGTGTGTGTGTGTGTATATACGAGTATATATATATGTGTGTGTGTGTGTGTGTGTGTGTGTGTGTGTGTGTGTGTGTGTGTGTGTGTGTGTGATGTATCATTTTGTGTGTGTGTGTGTAATATGTGGGAGGTGAATAATTTTATCTCATTTCTATTATTTTTCAAATGTTAGATATCCGTTTTTGTTGTTGCTTTTTTTTTTGTTGTTTTGTTTTTTGTTTGTTTTTGTAAAGCACAGTGAGCCTGCTCTTAAACACGCTTTATAAGCCTTCACATTATTGTTATTATGATCCACCCATTGAGTGATTTGATAAATTCAGTGGAAATCATATGTGAATCATGAAGGCCTTTCCTATCTTGTTTTACTCTGTATTCTTGCATGATTGTTGATTTTGATATTTTGTTTATGGCCATATATTTCAACAAGGCCAAGATTTATGTTGGTCAAGCCAGAATATTTCCTTCTTCTGTTTCCTGGCTTCCCAGTCATTGTCTGCCTAAATGTCCTTGGTCAACTCCATCAGCTACTCTTCCTTGCTCTGCCTTTTTTTTTTGCCTTCTTCCTCCTTAAGTCTTATGCCCCTGAGGTACAGTGAAGGAAATGGGTTCTATCTTCATTGCCATCCAGTCATGGATCACAAATGTTTTTCCTGTTCCCTGACACTTCCCTTGTATCACAATTATGTTTGTCCTATCCCTTTACACTTCTCTTGTATCACAGTTGTGTTTGTCCCATCATTTGACACTGCCCTTACATCACATTGATGTTTGTCCCATCCTCACTTGCACTTCACTTGCACCACAGTCAGGTTTGTCCCATCCGCTGAGACTTCCTTTGCATCATAGTAATGTTTGTCCAATCCCCAGACAGTTCCTTTGCATCATAGTAATGTTTGTCCCATCTCAAGACAGTTCCGTTGCATCATAGTAATGTTTGTCCTATCCCCAGATGCTTCCTTTGCATCATAGTAATGTTTGTCCCATCCCCAGATGCTTCCTTTGCATCATCGTAATGTTTGTTCCATCCCAACACACTTCCTTTGCATCATAGCAATGTTTGTCCCATCCCCTGAAACTTCCTCTGCATCATAGTAATGTTTGTCCCATCCCCTGAAACTTCCTTTGCATCATAGCAGTGTTTGTCCCATCCCCTGACACTTCCTTTGCATCATAGCAATGTTTATCCCACCCCCTGACACTTCCTTTGCATCATAGCAATGTCCTGTCCTACCCCCAGACACTTCCTTTGCATCATAGCAATGTTTGTCCCATCCCCTGACACTCCCTTGCAGTACAGTGATGCTTTTTCCATCCCATGACTTTTCCTTGTATCTCTGTGATGTTTGTTTCACCCCGTTACACTTCCCTTGCAGTACAGTGATATTTTTTCCATCCCCTGACTTTTCCCTTGTATCTCAGTGGTGCTTTTTCCATCCCCTGACTTTTCCCTTGTATCTCTGTGATGTTTGTTTCATCCCCTTACACTTCCCTTGCAGTAAAGTGATGCTTTTTCCATCCCATGACTTTTCCCTTGTATCTCAGTGGTGCTTTTTCCATCCCCTGACTTTTCCCTTGTATCTCTGTGATGTTTGTTTCATCCCCTTACACTTCCCTTGCAGTACAGTGATGCTTTTTCCATCCCCTGACTTTTCCCTTGTATCTCCGTGATGTTTGTTTCATCCCCTTACACTTCCCTTGCAGTACAGTGATGCTTTTTCCATCCCCTGACTTTTCTCTTGTATCTTAGTGGTGCTTTTTCCATCCCCTGACTTTTCCCATGTATCTCAGTGATGTTTGTTCCATCCCCTGACACTCCCTTGCAGTACAGTGATGCTTTTTCCCTCCCCTGACTTTTCCCTTCTATCTCAGTGATGTTTGTCCTATCCCCGTACACTTCCCTTGCAGTACAGTGATGTCTGTTCCATCCCCTGACACTGCTTTTGTATCACAGTGGTTTTTGTTCCATTCTCTGACACTGCTCTTGTATTTCAGTGGTGTTTGTACGATCTATTGACACTGTCCTTGCATCACAGTAATGTTTGTCCCATCCCCTGACTCTTATCTTGTATCACAGCGATATTTGTCCCTTCCTCTGACTCTGCCGTTGCATCATAGAGATGTCCCTTCCCCTGACACTTTGTTCTGTTTGTCTCTATTCTACCCAGGCTTTCTGCTGTTGTTCAGAAATGCCTTCATGTTTATGCATGTAATGCATTTTTATATTTGATGTGATCCTCATGTTTCAGATGTGGCAGAAAGCAAGGACAGAAGGCTGGGAAAAGTCCTTCTGTGATAAAAACTTCCTGTCAGCAGCATGCATGGAAATGGTGGTGGGAATGAGGTCTGTAAACTCGGTAGTAATAATAAGTGTACCTGTTCTTTTTTTCTTTCTTTTCATTTTCTTGGGGTGAGGATGGGGGGGTGACGGGTCTTCCAACCTCCTATCCCCACCCCCACAACCCCCCACTTTTTTTGGACACTGGGTCCTCTATCCTGCTTTTTTCCCCCATTTTCTGTTTTTCTTCCATTGAATGCAGTGACAGTAGCCCATTGAAGATATTTAAGGCTAGTTGCACAACTCTTCTCAGTTCTGGTGGGATTGGGTGTGGCTCACGAGTCCAGTGCATGAACCACAAGGGCAGTGGGGACATTTGAAAGATGCAGCAATTGGGATCTGGGCTTCTGTCTCCCTCAGATGTCTGGCGTTGGTGATTCTGCTTCGGTGGTCATCCTTGAAGCTGCTGACTGCTCCACTTGTGGCTGTACAACAGCCAGTTTTGTCATTGGCCTGAGCTTCAAGCTGCTTGTGAGGTATGCCACACTGCTGTAGGTGTTCTTTGATGCAGTCCTTAAAGCGCTTCCTTGGGCATCCTTGGGGTCTCTGGTCCTTTGAGAGGACACAGTGGAGAAGTTGACGTGGCATGCTGAATTCATCCATCTGAAGTCCATCGAAGCTGGGCCTTAAAGATCAGCACTTTGATGCCTGTGAACCTGGATCTCTTCAATACCTCCAGCAGATGCCCATGGTATACTGCAGTGAGCGCATGTGGAATTTCTCAAGCTTTGGATGTGTTTCCTATACAGGGTCCACATGTCCATAGAGCAGACTGGAGAGTACAATAGCTTTGTACAGTTTTAGCTTTGTTGGCAGCTTGATTTTGTGGTGGTTCAGCATGCATGCTTAGAGTCATCCTAGTACTTGATGGGCCTTGCTGATTCTTGTTGAGATCTCCTTATGTAGGGAGCCATCAGAGGAAATGACACTACCTAGGTATTTAAAGGAGTCCATTATGTTCAACTGTGTGTTGTCAATCTGTACATTTGGATGTGGTGCTTTTGAGCCTGGCGCTGGTTGGTGATTGACCAGTCTTGCTGAGACTGATTGTTAAACCAAAGGACTGGGCTGCTTCTGCATATTTAGTCACAGTTAACTGAAGGTTGGACACCTTGTGAGCCATGAAGGCACAATCATCTGCAAAGAGTGCTTCCATGATCAGCTGTTCGACTGTCGTGGTCTTAGCAGTCAGTCTTCAGATTGAAGAGAGATTCATCCAGATGGTACTTAGATAAATACCACAGTTTAGGTCTTTTAGAGAGTGTGCTTTCCCATTTTATGCATTTTAAGTGACATGCTGTTGTTTTGAAATCAGTGTTTGTTTTTTGTCACATTTTTCAACTTGTTCATTACAAACATTAGTCTGGTAATTTGCACAAAAAATATCATTTTCTGGACAAATGGATATCTGCACACACAAAATCATACTAGAACAACCACAATATAAAAAAAACTGAAAAAGAAATAGATGCATTGTGACTTCTGCAAGTGATAATATGGATGTGAGGCCACGCCCCCTCAGTCTCCACCCCCCTCCTCTTCACCCCCTCTCACACCGTCACTTCATCAGACCGTGTTGGCTGAGTGCCAAGAAAATAGCTCATACGGTGCCCTGCTAAAAATTCGTCTGCTAGAGTTGAACAGCCTGCATCACTCACTGATAATTGTATCTTGGCCACTCTCTTGATTGCTCCCTTTATTTCTCTATCAAATCGTCCTATAAATGTTCACCACTGTCTTCTCCTTCGAATTTATGCTCCAATTCTTTCTGAGCATTAAGCAGCTACAGAAGAGGTTGAACAGTATGGTGGTGTCTTCCTTCACTCCACATGAGATGTCGAAGGGTGCAGAGGGGTCACCATTGCCAAGCACTATACCAGTCATGCCATCAAGGAAGAGGCTGATGATCCTGGTAAATTTCACTGGGCAGATGAGTTTTGCAAATATGATCCTCAAAGCCTCTCGATTGACTGTGTCAGAGGCCTTTATCAGGTCAATGAACACTACATAAAGGTCCATTCTCTGTTAAATACAATTTTTGCTCGACCTGTCTCACTGGGAAGACCATATTGTCAGTACTGCCACCAGGTCTGAAACCACAATGTGCTTCATGCAAGTTTTATTCAGAGATGCAGCTGGTCATCTGGTTCAGGATAACTCTAATAATGATATGTAGCATCTAATGAAATGATTTTGTTCTAAGTTGTTTACAGTACAGTAATTACAGTAAGAACTTCATCCATCAAAACATGCAGGTTGCTCCAGCTAAGTAAGCAAATATAATGAGAATCAGAAGAAGTAGAAAAAGAAGCTTCTTTATACAACACCTAATCAAATTATGTTGCTCCATGCACTACAATAGTTCCAGTAGAAATATCATCCATCAAAACATGCTGGTGGGTCCAACCAACTGAGAAAACATGACGAACTGTGACAAGACATTGGATCATAAGTACATACTAAGCTCAATGTCAATAGTAAACTACTTATATATCATACATTAAAAACATACATCTATGCATGCACACATATTCTGCAACTGCTACTACTACTACTACTACAACTATTACTACTTCTAATAGCTTATCCATAGATCGCCCCCTTCATGCAAAACATGCCTAACCACACTGCACAATGTAGAAATTGATGTGCAAAACATGCATTCAAACACCATAATGACAACTTCCATTCATATAGCCTCTTACAGACATCAAACCAAACACCAACAATAATCTTTGCATGGACACACACACCGTCCTGCACAAAAACACCCAGAATACATACCAACAAGAGGCAAAGCCTTGAAGACTCACTTGTGTTTCGCGCTTTATCCAGTAAAGGAATCATGAGGAGAGAAAAAAGAGATTTGAAAAATCGTTGAAAAATGCTCTGTATTAAATATGATACATTATAAAATAAGGTTGGGATAAAAAATAAAAATTTAAAAAAAAAGGCATGCAAGCAGGATCGTACCATGCATGTTCAGTTCCAAAGCAAGCAGACGAATCCCAGTTGCTGTCATTCGTGCGATTAATAGATGTGATTGCAGTGGACGTAATGACACCGTTTACATCATGTTTTTTGTGTGTTTTATTATATCTCAATTATTCTTTTATTTTGGCGGTAAAGGATACATTGCCATTGCTTCAAACACATCGCAGCACATGGTAGGTCTCTAGATCTGCACAAACCAGTCTACAAAGCGCTGAAAGAAACGATTGATTTAATTTTTCTGTTATGTTCATTCCAGTTAATTCAGTGCCCACTTAAGAATATTTATATACAGTATGCACGTCAATGGTGTAATTAGTATCACTGTATGTGTTCTGTCCAGAATTTATATTTCTTTCCTTATAATTGTGAACAAGAAAAACGAGGTCATGTCATCTTCAAACACAACCTACCTTCAAAGTAACTCAGTGGGAAGTGGTTTTTAGAATTTTTGGATTTCAGAACGAAGCTCAATGAAATAAACTGTTAATGATTCAGAAATACGGCTTAATTCGGGAGACTTACAACCTGTTATTAGTATGACTGTGGAGATTTTTTTTTCATACCATGTTTAAGCCAAACTTGGTATTGGCAAAGTATTTTCAGAGAAAATGGCAATGTTAAAGTTTACCACGGACACACACACACGCGTGCGCACACACACACGCACACACACACACACAGACAACGGTGCACCAGGTTATAACATAGACTCACTTTATTTACGCAAGTGAGTAAAAAATCACAACACCCAAATGATGCAATCTCACATCACAACACCCAATACCAACAGCCCAACCACAACACCCAAAATTCAGTCCCACTCTCCTTCCCTCCCATCCACTTCAACAACACACACAAAAAACAGAAACAAGCTCATACCCGCACTGTTGCAGGCATCATATCAATTAACCAGTTGAGTGCCTATAAAACGTCAGCTGTTGTCCTGCAAAAAGTGTTGCCATAGTGCCTGTAAGACATCCACTGATGTCCTGCATATGTTCCGATTTTTCGTTCATTGGAGTTTGGTTCAGTGCACATAAACATACTCTGAACAGTTAGTTTGGTGTGTCTGTATTATGAAAATACTATTTAAATGAGCATACATCTGATGGAAGACCCCTTTCTTCTCAATAATGGTTTGTTAACTAGACCACATGGAATGCACAAAGAAAGGGGGTTGCATCATGTGCAGAAAAAGATGTTGAAAATTTTGTCCAGTAAATAAAGTGATCACAGTCAGCTGATTTACACAAATTTTCAAGCTGTGCTTGTGATTATATACACGTATATCGGTAGTGAAGGATCTCTCTTTTCTGATGATTGGTTTGAACACAAAGGTGAATGACAACAGAGCGATTAATCTGACAATCCATTTGATGCTAATTCAGTCCATCTGTCACAATCAGACAGCATTTTTGAGCAGGTGACTATGACTGACAGAATACATGCAGCGAGTGTTGGAAGAGGGGGAGGAGAGGGAGAGGAGTGATGTAAGACGATAGGTCAAATGCCAGCCAGAGGGTGTGGAAGTGGGCGTGGCAGTTGGACGTCAGTGCACTCACATTTCAATGCATACTGCAGGAAATAGATAACCACCAATGCTCCACAATTTTCATGAAATACAGGGTTGAAAGTGCACTGGACGTGAAACTTGTGCTTTTAGTTTTAACGCTTTTGTCACTGAAACAGATAGTTGACTTGCTTGAAGAGGAGGCTAGCCAGATGTATAGCAGACACTCTAATTGACCCAGGTGCGAGCTGGAGGGATTAAGTGTCATCAAAGAATTTCACCCTGTAACTGGGGAAAGCTCTCAGCAGTCAAAAAGCTTGCCTGTTCAGTTTCTGAGAACATGATTAACTCTTTATATTGACTACCCACGTTTGTCATTGTTTGGACTGTTATTCACTTACATGTCTACATGAGTTGTGATTTGTTTTTATAAACTTATAGCCTGTTTTAATTTCTTCTACAGGTATTAATTTGACAATAGGCATGCTATTTTCAGCTGCATTTTTCAGTATATTCCAGGAATGCATCAAGACTGACGTGCATGAAGATCAAGTCAACATTGGAGAAAGAACCTTCACAAAACTTTGCTTTGCAGATTATCCAGGTGGCTTGGCAAGTAATGAGCAAGAACTCACCCAGCTCATTAGAAGACTTGATGAAATATCTAAAGATATGGCAAGGAAATCAGCACAGAAAAGACCAAGTTGAAGTTCAGCAAAAAAACAACAACAAAAAACTGCCATCAGTGCTGATAAACTGTCCAGGGACAGAAGCTGGGAACTGTTCAACAGCTCACCTGTCTGGGATCCAGCAATTGCATTGAAGGATCCAAACCAGATATAATCTCAAGGTTAGCTAAGACAACATCAGCACTGTCAAGACTGAAACCATTATGGACAGACAGCAATATCTCCATGAAACACAAAATCAGGCCCTTGCATGCACTGGTATAATACATCTTCCAGTATGCATGTGAGACATGGACCTTCATGGCAGATGTAGAAAGAAGAGTTCATGCCATGGAAATGAGCTCATCACAAGATACTAAACATCAGATACACTGATCACAACACCAATGAACAAATGGGCTAAACCATCAAGCAGGACATTGGACTTCATGAAGATATGCTGTCATCACTTAAAAAAACAAAACAACTAAGCTGGTATGTCCATGTAACAAGATCCAATGGCCTTGATAAACAATCCTCCAAGGAACTGTGAAGGGATGGAGACAGAGGGGAAGACAAAAAAACGCTGGACTGATATCATTGCAGAATGGACAGGAAAACAAATTGCAGAGACTCAGACTGACACACATGCAACATACCTGGAGGAATGTTGTGAACAGTTCTTTCGTGTGGCGCCCCAAAGGCTTTTCACAGAGTTGAGAAAGAAGAATAACAGGACATGCATGAATTTGAAATATTTTCAGAAGAAGACAGTAATCTAAGAGATGTGCTATGAAAGGGTTAGATTGATTCCACAAGAAGTTTTTATATGTTAATTGGTATATTCTTCAACTTCAAGCATCAGTTGATTCTAAGACATTAAGTGTGTTTCATTTAACCAGTTGAGTGCTTATAAGACGTCAGGTGATGTCCTGAAAAAAGTGTTGCTATAGTGCCTATAAGATGTCCACTGACGTCCTACATGTATTTTGATTTTTCCATCATTGGAGTTTGGTAAAATGAACATACACAGACACTGAATGGTTAGTTTAATGTGTCTGGATTATAAACATCACTCAGTCACTCATTCCCTCGAACGCCACACTGAATGGGTAGTTTAATGTGTCTGGATTATAAACATCACTCAGTCACTCATTCCCTCGACCGCTGGGGTCGTTGGGGGGACATGAGGAAGATGTCATAGCTCGCCACGCCGTTCTGTTGGCAGCTGTCATGAGGAGATCTGACATCGTCATTTTGGTCCATTCCTTGACGTTGTCAGACCAGCTTTTTTTCTGCCGCCCCTGTCTGCGCCCTCCCTCTACAGTCCCTTGCAGGATGGTTTTGGAGAGGGTGTTATGTCGTATGACGTGACCAAACCATGCCATCTTCCGTCGTTTGACAGTCGCCAGCAGTGGTTCTTGGGGTCCAACAAGGTTGCTGACCAGGTTCCACACATAGTCGTTGGTCTTGTGCTCCTTGTAGGAGATGTGTAGTAGTCTCCTCATGCACTTGGTTTCGAATGCTTGGATTCTTCTTTCTGTTTCTGCCATCAGTGTCCATGTCTCACATCCATATAAGAGGATGGAGACCACCAGTGACTTGTAGAGCAGGAACTTTGTGTGGAATCTGATGTTACTCTTCCATACCCTGTTCAGTCTGGCCATCGCTGCCATTGCAGAATTAATCCTATTTCGGATTTCTGCTGTGCAGGTGCCGTCTTTGGACAGGGTTGCTCCCAGGTATTTGAAGCTGGTCACTTCTTCCAAGGGCTCACCATTCATGGTTATGTTGGCACTGATGTTAGTTGTGCTGTTGACCATGACCTTTGACTTCTCTGTGCTGACCTCCATGCTGTAAGCACTTGCTCTTGTAGTGAGTCTGTTTGTTAGATCCTGGAGCTCAGTGTTAGTGCCCCCCATGAGGTCGATGTCGTCTGCGAATAGCAGATTGCAGACTGACCTACCGCCAATGGTGATGGAGGTGTGGTGGTCTTCAAGGGCCTCCTGCATGATTCTCTCCAGAAAGATGTTGAAAAGTATTGGGGATAATAGGCATCCTTGCCTGACTCCGACTGTGGTCCAAAACATACTATTTTAGAAAGCATTCGTTCGGTGGAAGACCCCTTTTTTGTCAATGATAATTTGCTAACTGGACCACTTAGAGCCTGCATGTAAAGAGATTTTGTTGCACATGCCAAACAGGTGTCAAACATTTCATCAATTGAAGACAGTGGTCCAGTCAGTGGATTTACACAAATTTGCAAGCTGTGCTGATGATTATGTATGAGTATAATGATGAGAGATGGATCTGTCTTCTCTTATGATTTGTTTGAACTTGAAGGTGATGTCAACGACAGTGACAAAACTGACAGTAATAACCTACTCTTTCTTCAGTCCATCAATCCAGTCAGACATAATTTCTTAGCAAGTGACCTTGACTGACAGTGATTTGAGAAGAGGTGGAGGAGTGACAGAGGAGTGGTGTAAGACAGTAGGTCGAAGGCCAGACAGAAGTTGTGGTTAGTGGGCATGGTTCAGCTGTCATTTTATGGTCTTTTCACAGTGATCAGCTGCAGGGGATGGCAACAGCCAATCATCCACAATTTTCTTGGAATCTAGGGTTGACAGATGATAGATGGGAAACACATGATTTTTTTTTTTTTTTTAACTTTTTCATGCTTTTTGTCACTGATCAGTAGACCAATTTATTTATAAGAGGAGACAAACTGGATGACAGGAGACACTTTGTTGGAACAGTTAAACCAGGCTGAAAGGAATATCACCAAAGCACTCTCTGTTGTGATTATTATCATGAACTTGTTAGCTGTTTTATTTTCATTTCCAGGTATATATCAGACAATAAGCATGCTATTTACAGGAGTATTTTGTTTGTTTTCTTTCTTGGTGTCATTCTGTGGAGGTAGAAGTAGACTTTTTGATGCATAGAGATTATTGTCTTCACTTTGAAATGCCTGAATAATTATCTAAATTAATTTTTTTTTTTTTTTTTTTTTTCTAAAAAGCCAAGGTTTTTCTAGAATCCACATATATTTTCGTTCACAAAAAACGTTTGTTCTATGTCTCATATGGTTTTTGTGCAAGAATTTTGAAAAAATTATTACCCCAGATTCCTAAAAATCGACTGGCAGGGGAAAAGCTTGTTTCTTTCTTGTTTTTTAATATATATTTTTTAAATAAAATTCTCTGGCACTGAACTGGTTATAAGGTTTCAATGACAGATGTATAATGTGGTTGCCCAGGACCTTAATCAAGTTTGTTGTTAAGAACACAGTTGAAATCACCAGTGATCACAAGATCTTTATCACTATATTAAGTGAAAAACTCACCCATTTTCAAAGGAAGAGTATCTTTTCTTTCGGGTTTTTTGCTGAATACACATTTACCACTGCCATGCTGTTATCTCCCCTTGCTACAGAAATGTCAAAAATTATATTGTTTGATGTATTTACATTAAACTCACCATAAAAATACTTTGAAAATAGAACAGTTTATCGTTTGCTTCTTCTTGTATTTTAATTGTTTATAATTCTCCCTCCCCATTCTGTTGTTTTTCGTCATATTTCAATTTCAGCTTCCATAACTTGTGTTTCTTATTAAAAAAAAAAAAATGATACTATTTTATTTTAAAATTGTTTATAGAGTTCTTGATATAAGTTTATTGAAAACTTATTTCTCAATAATAACAATTAGGGATGCAATGCAAAATTTATCCATGATAAACAATAATACATATTTTAACCCCTAGGCTGCCTGCATGACGAGATAACTCGTCATGGCAAGCATGTATGCTTCGCTGCCTGCATGACGAGATAACTCGTCATCGAAATATTCTGATTTTTCCCTGCTTTGCATTCAGTTCGTTGACAAAAATGCTGGTAGCTTTAGCTTGGGGAATCTTTCTGGATTCTATTCATAGCTAGAAACACCATCTGCGTCATAAGGCAGTCCTTTATTTGAACGTTTTGGTTGGGTTACTGGCCGCAGTCTTTGCCTGGCTCCTCTCCTCGCTCGCTCAACAAAATGTCGGACTGACTCCGTGCTCAAGACATGCGCTCGTGGCGAACTAAATCAACCAAGATTACTTTCTTTAGCTAATGCTCAGAAAGAATTGGAGCATAAATTCGAAGGAGAAGACAGTGGTGAACATTTATAGGACGATTTGATAGAAAATAAAGGGAGCAATCAAGAGAGTGGCCAAGATACAACTATCAGTGAGTGATGCAGGCTGTTCAACTCTAGCAGACGAATTTTTAGCAGGGCACCGTATGAGCTATTTTCTTGGCACTCAGCCAACGCGGTCTGATGAAGTGACGGTGTGAGAGGGGTGAAGAGGAGGGGGGTAGAGACTGAGGGGGCGTGGCCTCACATCCATATTATCACTTGCAGAAGTCACAATGCATCTATTTCTTTTTCAGTTTTTTTATATTGTGGTTGTTCTAGTATGATTTTGTGTGTGCAGATATCCATTTGTCCAGAAAATGATATTTTTGTGCAAATTACCAGACTAATGTTTGTAATGAACAAGTTGAAAATGTGACAAAAAAGAAAACACTGATTTCAAAACAACAGCATGTCACTTAAAATGCATAAAATGGGAAAACATCATGTGTTTTGTATTCTTTATTCATTTCCCTTTCAGAAAATATATACTTTTATGGGTCTTTCTCCAATAACAAAGAGCACAGAATTTTTTGAAAATTTATACCCGTTTTTTGTGAAAAAACCCTGGCAAATAGATTTCACTTAAATCTTATTTTCCTGGCAGCGAAAGGGTTAAAGTATTAACTCACTCGCTGCCGTTGTCAGCATATGCGGATGTCGTCGGACAAAGCTTTCGATGCCAATGTCCGCATATGCGGATTTGGATTTTGAAAAGTCACGCTGTTGGAGTGACGTGTCGGATACGAAACTCAAAAGCAGAACTGATTCTTAAGTTACCTCCGCCAACTTTTCATTCACACACACAGCGTGTCTGCAGTGACATGCTCATTAGCAGACGACAACGAAGCACACCCTCGGTCAGCTCTGCAAGTTGTTTGACAAGATCGCGTCGCGTCGAAGTGTTCGACACGGTAGGAGAGGTCAAATGCAACACAGCATTGAAGCTACTTTGGAAATGATCCAAACTGAAGGCTCCGATGTTGAAGGAGATAATGTTGGTTCGTCAGACAGTGATTTTGAACCATATCCCGATGAACTAGAAAAAGATTCGGCCGCTGAAGAGGGTGTTTACAGTGGAGAGGAAAGCGAGTGCTGACCATGTGCCAGCTGACCGACACTAACAACGAAATCACTGAGGAAACGAACGACTTTGCTGGTGTTTTTACCAGTGATTGGACTGAAAATGGTGAGTGTATGTATTATATATATATATATATATATATATATGTGTGTGTGTGAAAGAAAACAATGTCACATGCTCAGGTGTACAACTCTGTGTGTGTGTGTGTGTGTGTGTGTGTGTGTGTGTGTGTGATTGCATGCATATGTTTACTTATTTTCTGTTTTACTTGTTCATTTGTAGAACAAGGTGCTGTAGAAATGACAGTAATAGTACTAATACTGATGATACTGTCATTATTGTTTTGTAAAATTGTAAAAAAATAAATAAAATAAAAAAATCTAAAGTGGTTTTCTTTGACTACATGTAAAAAAAAACTTAACACATTATGCTTCCATTCACATATATATTTAGAATAAACAAGGGAATAAACAAACAAATAATTTAAACAACAATAAGAAGAAAGAGTCAGACCTGCATGATCATTTGTGTGTGTGTATGGTTGCAGGGCATGTTGCTGTGCTGAAGTGGCAGGACAAAACACCAGTTCATGTGCTGACAACAGTCATGCTGCCAACTACCATGATCAGTGTGACAACACGACACCGTCCTGAAAGACAGAAGCCAGCTGCAGTACAAGACTACATCACCAACATGGCTGAAGTGGATATGGGTGACCAGCTACTGCAAGTGCAAGGTCTGTGAAGACCTGTTCAAGCGCCACAACACACCAAAACACCAAACTGCCAACTGGTGTCCAAAATGTGGAGTTCCACTGTGTGTGAAGCTGTGCCCAGGACTCAACATCACCTGCCATGAGCTTTTTCACTCCAGACAAGACTATTGTCAGTGATAATACATCAGGTTTTTGTGTGCAGTGAACTCCCTTTTTTATGTAGAGACAATATTTTCTTTTGTGTGCGTGATTTTCAACTTTCTCCACCATCTGTTCATACCTCATTGCATGTATTAGGTCTTCAGTTCCTCAAATAGTGTTAGGATGTGATGTGGAGCATTTGTAAGCTGTTCAAGGACACTTGGTATACCTTTCTTATGGGTGCAAAAATGCTACAAAATACACAAAAAATTAATACTGTGATCAACAACAAGATGGTGAGCAAATAATTTAATTTTTTGCATAAATATGGAGCAACATTCACTGAATATACATACTAAATTTTAATTCTCTGGGTGTTTATTTGGGGGGTTTTTGAGAATTTTTTTCCCATCCTATACAAACCCTGGGATTTCAGGGATTCGCAAGGGCAAAAACTCTTGGCATGGAGTGAGTTAAAGTTTATGACTATTCAGTCGCAATCCATTCTCTCAGTCCATGTTACTAAAGCCAGATCATTTCTGGTAGAAGATGGAGACAATGGGGCTGTAAGCTCACGATTTCTTGCAATCCCTTGATTTCTCTCACTTCAAGAGAAATCGAGGGATTGTGAGAAATTGTGGTCATTCCCCCCCTCACCCCCACAATTTCTCACAGTAGGTTAGTATTTTTATCAAAAATATTTCCTTTAACATCCGAGTTGGTTTCTTGTCTTTTCCAAATGCAAGTCTTAAAGAAAAATGAGAGAGATAAAAAGAAAAGAGAAAAGGGGGGACGACAACAATGATGATCATGATAATGACTGTGGGGTTTCGAGAAATCATGTGCTTACAGTGTTTTTCTTCACCTGTGTCTGATGGAGAATAAAAGGATTGGTACTGGCTACCAGTATGGAAGTGTCCATCAGCGTCAGTCCTTTCTCAGGGATTTCTGTCCATGCGTCCCAGGTAGCAGGGTAGAATCTCTCCACAGGCTTTTGGTATGCTGTACTCCCAGCTGTCAGGTCAGGTCATTAGATCTGCTACTGGTAACCTGTAATCCAGTACAACCTGTTCAGGGTCGGGGTGCCGGCGACTAAACCGGCACTCCCACCGCTCCCTTCCGGGACTGGTGAGGCGGGTGGCTAGACACCCATATGGAATTAAAAACGAGATCCATAAAAGGGCGTCGGCTCAGGAGAGCCACCGACGGCCATCTAGCTCCACTGTGCTGTGTGCATGCCACACGCAGTTGGCCCCCGGGGTGTGTCTACCCATGCATGTGAAGTCTGGATCCGGCAGAATCTGTGGAAGAAACCTGTCAGTTCAACGGAGAGGAAGGCGGTTACAGCAACGTACTGTGGAGTGCAGAGAGCAAGATGAGACACCGAAAGGATATCTTGGTCATCCTCTGCATCCATGCTAATCCTCCAGTCATCTCGACTTAGTCTTGCCACTGGAAATTGGTGAACCTGGACGAGAGAGTGAGGTTGACGTTGCGCAACTCCTCTTCACTTTAAACAAACTCATCGCGCAAGTCATCAGTCATCCTTAATGACCTTTCATCCTTCATCCTTTCATCACCCCCAAGTCCTGTGGTGACAGGTGAGCGACAAAACGACAGGTGTGGGTACACTGGCAGTCACAGCTGCAGAACTGCATGCAGGCAGCTCAGGCCATAGGGTCGTTCTTCATCGACAGGAGCAGCGATGGAGCTTGGCAGCCGTCTGAGCATCTGAGCAGCCCTCTTTAGGAATGCACTGCTCACCTCCCTGGCATGAGGAAGGGGCTAGAAAAGGTGCCCTAAAAATTGCCTGCTCCATATCACCCTGGCCAGCATACCGAGGCTGGTGGGGACCCTACATCAGCGGTTGAAACAAAGAGAAAGAAAAGAAAAAAACAAGGATTGTTCCTCTCACCATTGGTGCTTGGAACATAAGGACTCTCCTGGACAGAGATAACGTGGACAGACCCCAAAGGAGAACGGCACTAGTTGCATCCGAACTCGCCAGATACATCATTGACATAGCAGCCTTGAGTGAGACTCTTGCAGACGAAGGCGAGCTCAATAAACGGGGATCTGGTTACACCTTCTTCTGGAGTGGATGAGGAAGCGAAGAGCAACGTGAGGCTGGTGTTGGTTTTGCAGTAAAAATAGCACTTGTCAGCAAGCTATCTGGAATCCCAAAGGGAGTCAACGATAGGCTTATGACCATGAAACTCCCACTGGCATCTGGCCAGAAGCACTTCACCATTGTCAGTGCCTACACCCCAACCATGACCAACCCGGATGAAGTGAAGGCGAAGTTCTACGAGAACCTTCACTCTGTCATTGCTGCTATCCCGAAAGCAGACAAGCTCATCATTCTTGGGGACTTCAATGCTAGAGTTGGCTCTGACTACATCTCCTGGGATGGAGTATTGGAAAGCACTGCGTGGGCCACTGCAACCCAGATGGATTGCTTTGCTTCAGACCTGTGCAGAGCACGAACTGCTGATAACCAACACAGTTTTCTGCCTCCCTACCCGTAACAGGACGTCATGGATGCACACTCGCTCAAAGTATTGGCATCTCATCGATTACGTCATCGTCAGGAAAAGGGATAGGCAAGATGTACGTGTGACAAACACCATGTGCGGCGCCGAGTGTTGGACAGACCATCGCCTTGTAGTCTCGAAACTGAATATTCGAATCCAACCCAAGAGACACCCCCAAGGCCAGAAGGCTCCAAAATGGCTCAACATCGCTAAGCTGAAAAACATCACCATCAAACAGACCTTTGTGGAGCTGCTGGAAGATCGTCTGGAATCCGCCTCTCTGGACAACCAGAATGTGGAGTCTGACTGGAGTACCTTGCGTGAGCTGATCAATAGTACACTTTCAGAGAACCTGGGACCCATGACCAGAAAGCACAAAGACTGGTTTGATGAAAACTGTGATGAAATCAAGCAGCTTCTGGATGAGAAACGCCGTCTGCATCAAGCCTACCTGAGCAACCCAAAGTCCACATCAAAAAAAGATGCGTACAATGCCATCCGCAGGACTGTTCAGTAAAAGTTACGTCAGATGCAGGATAAGTGTCTGAGTGACAGAGCTGATGAGATCCAGGGATATGCTGACAGGCACAATATGAAGAGGTTCTATGATGCCTTAAAAGAAATCTACGGCCCCACATCCTCAGGATCATCCCCCCTCCTCAGTGCAGATGGGAATACCTTGATCACCGAGAAGGAGAAAATTCTCGAACGCTGGGCTGAGCACTTGAACAGTGTCCCAAATCGCCCTTCCTCCATAAATGATGAAGCCGTAGACCGTCTCCCACAAGTCCCCATCAACAAAGCACTGGATGATCCGCCAACACTTCTTGAGAACCAGAAAGCAATCCGTCTGCTAACCAGTGGCAAAGCACCTGGCTCAGACTCCATACCAGCAGAGGTCTACAAGGATGGAGGCATTGTGCTGACTGAGAAGCTCCATCAGCTGTACTCACTCATGTGGAAAGAAGAGACGATCCCCCAGGATTTCAAAGATGCATCTATCGTTCACTTGTACAAGCAAAAGGGGAACCGGCAAGCCTGTGATAACCATCGGAGCATTTCCTTGCTCTCCATCGCAGGCAAGATACTTGCCAGGATCCTACTAAACCGCCTCACAGCACACCTTGGCCAAGGTCGTTTGCCTGAGAGCCAGTGTGGATTCCGGAAAGAGCGTGGAACCACCGACATGGTGTTTGCTGCAAGGCAGCTGCAAGAGAAATGTCAGGAGCAAAATGCTGATCTGTTCTCCACCTATGTCAACCTCACAAAGGCCTTCGACACCGTGAGTAGAGAGGGACTGTGGAAAATTATGGCCAAGTACGGATGCCCTCGGAAATTTATTTCCTTGGTCAGCCAATTCCATGAAGGCATGCAGGCTCGAGTCCAGGACAGTGGTGAAACATCTGCTCCTTTTCCTGTCACAAATGGTGTCAAGCAAGGCTGTGTCCTGGTGCCAACACTGTTCAGCCTCATGTTCTCTGCAATGCTTACTGATGCCTTCAGAGATGGCGATGTTGGAATCAGCCTAAAGTACCGAACAGATGGCAAGCTGTTTAACCTCAGAAGGCTTCAAGCAGAAACGAAGGTTATGACAGACATCATCAGAGACTTTTTGTTTGCTGATGATTGTGCCCTCAATGCTGGATCTGAAGCTGACATGCAACTCAGTGTAGGCAAGTTTGCCACTGCCAGCAGGAACTTCGGCCTTACCATCAGCACGAGGAAAACTGAAGTTCTCCATCAGCCAGCCCCAGGGAAACCCCACGTTGAGCCCAACATCACAGTCAACGGTCAGAGACTCAGTGCGGTGGAGCGGTTCACATACCTTGGCAGCACACTGTCATGAAATGCGACCATCGACGATGAAGTGAACGTCAGGATTGCAAGAGTAAGTGCAACCTTTGGCAGACTCTGTGCAAATGTCTGGAACAGAAGAGGCATTGGTCTTGAGACCAAGCTAAAGGTCTACAGAGCAGTAGTTCTCCCTACACTACTGTACGCCTGCGAAACTTGGACAGTGTACCAAAAACACACCCAGAAGCTGAACAACTTCCACACAACATGCCTCAGGAAGCTACTGAACATCAAGTGGCAAGACAGGACCCCAGACTCGGAGGTGCTTGCAAAAGCTACCCTTCCCAGCATCTTCACCATCCTGATGCAGTCCCAGCTTCGCTGGGCTGGACACGTGGCGCGCATGCCAGACCATCGGCTGCCCAAAAGGCTTTTCTATGGCGAGCTGCAACAAGGGAAGAGATCACACAGAGGTCAGAAGAAGCGCTTCAGAGATACTCTGAAAGTCTCTCTGAAAGCGTTTGATATCAACCCTGACTCCTGGGAGGAATCTGCAGTGGACCGTGACAAATGGCGCGCTGCTGTGCACAAAGGCGCCAAGTTCTGCGAGGCCAGCAGGACTGCTGCAGCTGTTCAGAAGAGGCAGGCCAGAAAGTCACGGGCAAACAAGCTCCCTGACAATGTTATGCCTGTCTTTGTCTCCCCCAACTGTCAGCGAACATTTCATGCGCAGATTGGACTATTCAGCCATCTGCGCATTCACTGATAGATTCATGAGCATCCCCCCACCCCACCACCACCCTCCCCCCATCCCCCAGCTGGATGACAACGATGGTCATCATCGATCTCGATAGACACACACCACCACTCCCAGAATTGATCCATGGCCAGACACTCTTTCCACTGCCAGACAGATTTCCAACATGGCCAGGGGATTATTTTCATGTTAGGAATATCTTTCTGCCTCAGGTAAACTGGGTTGACAGTTGTGGAAGTCATTGCCATCGTAGGACAGATGAAGAAATAACCAGCAGAAATTTTATACATGTAATTGATAAAATTTTAAACATTGGTGTAAACGACAGAGAAAGCATCTTGCTATATGCTGTCTTCATTGCATTGTAAACAGCTGCAATAGCAAGCACTGACAACACAACAGAGTCTTCACAGAGAGCGACAAAACATGCTCACATGCCACCGGGTTTATTCACTGAGTCCAGTGTATCTTTGTATCATTTTGATTTTTTCTTTCTTTCTTTTTTTCTTTTTTTGGTGGTTCTTCTTCTTTTTTTAATTTTTTTAACTTTTATTCAGTACAAGTACATAGTGAGCAATCACAATCACATTCAACAGACTGTTTGGTTTTTTTTCAACAAAGAACATACATATAGGGGTGGGGAAAAAAGGGGGGGTGGGGGTGGATGCGAATACATACATACGTGGGAAAAGAGGAGGGGACATACTGGAGAGATGTACTTGATCATCGATGCACTTACATGAATGTGATTCAGTTACTCTGCAATGACATATAGATTGCAGAATTACAACACACTGTTTCCAGTGGGACTTATACTGTCAGAACCTTGTAGCATATTAATGGTTGACACATTTCATTTTCACATTCTTGGTAAAAAAATAAAATAAATATAGATACGTGGAGGGAAAAAAATAGATATAAATATAGATATGGGGAGGAAAAAATCAATCTGTTGTGCAACAATGATACAGGTAGCAGATGGGAAGAAAGAAGCTACTCTAAGAACATAGGCTTATATGGTGTCCAGGTGTTTTGAAAATCAGAATATCTAGAATTTATTTGTGCTATGTATTCTTCTATTTTGTACCTATGTTAGTTTACTAAGAAATACACTTAATAAAGGATTATTTTTGTTCATTTTACATTGGTACAAATACTGTTTTGCTAATAGTAAGATAAAGTAAAAGGTAGCATCTGTTTATATGTTTCAATCAAGTCAAGCATGTTGTAAACATTTATACACCTTTCATTCACCACTGCACTAAACTCCTGCCAGAACTCCTGAGTTACTGGACAAGACCAAAACGTATGGTCTATGCTGTCTTTGACAGCATTGCAAAAATTACACATGTTACTATCTAGTAATCCCATTTCTTTCAAGATTACATTTGTCATACATCTATGAATAATACTCATTTGAAACCATTTCATTTTTGCATCAGAAAGTTTATATAAGTACAGAAAGCAATTCTTCCAGTCATTTTCAACATCAAGTTTTTCATCCCATTTTGCACAGCATTTAGGTGTGATATTATTCTCGATGAGGGAGTCATAGTACAGTCTGGATCTCTTACCAACAGACATTAAAGTCTTAAAACAAACTGAGGAACTTGTGCATTTATTGTTATCTACTCTGATCTTAGTCATTTGTATATATTCTGATATGGCAAATCTGTAACCACAAAAAGTAACAAAATCGATATTCATACGATATGTTTGCTTAAACTCTTCATATGGCATAAACTGACCATTTTCTTTCAGAAAATGTGCTATGTAATGTATTCCTTTATCAACATCCTTTCTAGAACCAATAATCCTTTGCCCTATTTGAATTCTTTTATTATAGAATACTGGTTCAGAAAGGAGTTCTGATGACTCTTTACAGCATATTTTGTAGAAATAAGTTTTGTAAGCTAAAAAGACCTGTCCAGAAGCTATTTGATGTCAGGAATGTCAAGACAATTTCAGGTCCATATTTATCACTATTTCTAAGCTGAGGATATCTATGTAATGTAATTAGCTTCCATCTGTGGTTTGTTGTGTGAATTTTTCTGATGCAGGCCAACTTAAATGCCTCAGCAAACGCTTTCAAGTCTGGCAGTCCAAGTCCTCCATTTCTTACACTTTTGTGCACGGTTTTTCTACTAATTTTGTCTTTTTTCTTGTTCCATACAAACTTATAACATAGGTTCTGTAAACTTTGGAAGAGAATTTCGGGGGTGGGGTGGCAAAAATATCCACAGATGTATCAGTTTTGATAAAATGAGCGATTTCAGTATTGCTACCCTTCCAACTGGAGTTAATTGTCTTCTTACACGTACCCAAGACCTTAAATAGATGTTTAATATCAGCTAATCTTTCCGAATAATTTAATTGTGGACAGTCTTTTAAATCATTTGTAAACCAGACTCCCAGTATTTGAATTGTGCAGGATTCCATTCTATATGCAAATGATCCAGGTAACAGACTGGAGAGTTTTTACAACTACCTAACCATATTGCGCTTGTTTTTCTTGGGTTCATATGTAAGCCCGATTTTCGCCCAAATATATCTTATACATCTATACATGTCTCAGATGATTTTTCATCACCTGCTAAAAGAAATTTGGTATTGTCAGCATACTAGATATTTTGTGTTCTACGTTATTTATAGTTATACCACACACATCCTTACATTCATGTATCATAATTGCCAATATTTCAACACACATCACAAACAAGTATGGAGATATAGGGTCACCCTGCCTACATCCTCGCTGCATACTAAACCAATTGGAAATCTGATTTTTGAAAATATCTTTGTAACAGTTATTGGGCTTTCCAATAGTTGTAGACCCACATTCAGTTTCCATTGTCTGTCACTTGTTTTAACAACTCTATCAACTTTTTCCAATGCATTTAAATGAACTTGTGTCTATTACTGCCCCTTGTTCCTCCATTGTGTGAACACTAAGTGTAAACTTATTTTCTTTGATTCAGTACTAACTGTTTTCTTCTAGTAAGTAGTGCTGTTGTGCCTTTTGTTGTAGTACATGACTGCATGTACATTTGTGCATACTTTGAATCATCTATGATCAATGTAAGAATTAAGTTGTTTTTTTTATGTGGTATGTTCAGAGCTCAGCTTTTGGGTCAGCTGCGGGCAAGTGGCTTTGTGAGGGCAAGAGGAGGAGGAGACATCCGAGATCTGAACACTAACTCTGAGAATTGGGCTGTAGTCAAGGCAGCTCTTTGTGCTGGCATGTTCCCCAATCTGCTATTTGTAGACCGGAAAACTTGTAACCTGGTCACTCAGTAAGTTCCTTTGCCTCTTCCTTGTGTCTTCAGTTTCTTCAGTTTTAGAGTTATACATGCGTGTGAATGACTGGTGTAAAAGCGCTTAATTTGTCTCTGCACAAGATTCAGGGCTATATGAATACTATTATTATTATTATTATTTCTTCTGTTTGTAATTCCTGTTATTGTTGTACTTCGATTGCAATGGGTGTGGTTAAGACTGTAAGTGTGTGTGCACTTGTGGGTGCGGGCATGTGGGTGTGTGCACATGTGTGTGTCTGTTAGAGGAGTGTTTGGCGTAATGCAGTATTGCTTGAGTGCTGAGATTCAGCTGTCATTTCAGTTTTGGTTGTTTGGATTGCTGTTACTTTCTGTTTTGTTTTTTTCTAAATAACAAGAAATGTATGTGTATCACAGGAGAGAGTCGAAAGTTCGTTTCCATCAGCAGTCAGTGCTGAGCGTGGCTCCCACTGCTGCCAGCTTGAATCGCCAATCCCAGATCAAAGCCATCGAGCAGCTGCCTTGTGACTGGCTGGTATATGAAGAGATGACTCGGACTGAGCGCTTGGCGCTCGTCAAGTGCTGCACCTTGGTATCACCCATCACAGTTGTCATTTTTGCTGGTAGATCAAAACTTCCTGCTGATGCTCTGAAAGTGGCAGAGAACCCACATGAAGGTTGGTTGCATGTTCTATCTTATGGTCAGGATCAGTTTAGAATATATATGATATGATGTGATGTGATATGGTATGATATGATATTGTATTGTATTATATTTCTGTGAGTTATACATGTTGCCTGAATTTTGTTGTTTGCTATTGATTTCCGATGTCAAATTTGAGGTTGATGCATTGCAGTGATCCATCTTATGTGAAATACAATATATAGATGTGTTTCAGTGTCATTACTGTTGATGTCTTTGCTAATATGCCATTGTCATTATCATGATTATCATTGTTGTCGCCCCCTCTTTCTCCCCCTCTTTCCGAACTCTCTTCCTACGTTTGTCAAGACAGGTGATTCATTATCGTCCTTCAAATCAAGGGTATGAAAACTTCTGCTCCACAAACAATAGGCCCTCAAACCAAATATAACCGGCCTAAAAACATCATGCCCTTTTTGTGAAATATATGCGTTGTCTATTCCTTTACATACACTAATGTGTTTCATCTTATTTTCAACCTTTTGTTATTTTCATGAATTACATGCATGCTATTGATTGGATGTTATTCCCTGCCACATCAGCGTCAGATTTCTCATCACTATTGTATATGAACAGTGATATAACTATGTTTCTCTGCTCTGTTTATATATTTTCATTTCAGTCGTGCCTCTTTCCTGTATTCTGTGTGGTAATTAATTTGACAGTCTTAATAACCCCTTTACTTTTTGATTTTTTTTCTTTTCTTTTTTTCAGTATCTGCTATTGTACTACAATATGATTTGTAATGTACCACAATATGATTTGATAGCTAATTATGTTTATGTATGCATATGCATACATATCTGTATGTACATGTAGACATATGCATGCATGTGGGTATATGTGCAAATATGTATATGCATAAAGGTGTGTGTGTTTGGGGATGAGTGTGTGCATATGTGTGTGGGTGGTGGGGTGAGAGTGTGTGACTGTATTCCCTTCATTATATTTCATAATGATGATTAGTATTATAATTATCAGTAGTAGTAGTGGTGGTGGTGGTGGTGGTAGTGGTAGTAGTAGTATTTTCCATTGTTATTATTGTTGTGTCTTATCGCTACTGTTTTTGTTTTCACAAGGACAGATTGGAAGACTAGGCAATGCCTAAAATCTTTATCCTTGAGTAATAAAGTTTTTGAATCCTTGAATCTTGGATCTCTTTTCTTTTTCTCTCTCTCATTTTTCTTCAAGATTTGCATTGGGAAATGATTAGAAACCAACTTTGATGATAAAGGAAATTTTTTTGATAAAAATAAGGGGGACTTCCCATGCTTTCTCACACATTATGAGAAAGCATGGATAACTCATCATCGAAATATTCTGAATTTTCCCTAGTTTGCATTGAGTTCATTGACAAAAATACTGGTAGCTTTAGCTTGGGGAATCTTTCTAGATTCTGTTCATAGCTAGAAACTCCATCTACATCATGAAGCAGTCCTTTATTTGAACGTTTTGGTTGGGTTACTGACACAGTGTTTGCCTGGCTCCTCTCCTCGCTTGCTCAACAAAATGTCAGACTCCGTGCTCAAGACATGCGATCGTGTTGCACAAAATCAACCAAGATTGCTTTCTTTAGCAGAGGCTCAGAAAGAATTGAAGAGTAAATTCGAAGGAGAAGTCATTGATGAACTTTTATAGGACGATTTGACAGAAAATAAAGGAGCAATCAAGAGACTGGCCAAGATAAGACTATCAGTGAGTGATGCTGACTGTACAGCTGTAGCAGACGACAGAAAGTGACTGAATTATTAGCAGGACACAGTGTGAGCGACTTTCTTGGCACTCAGCCAACACAGTCTGGTGAGAACTGGATGAAGTGACCATGTGAGAGGGGTTAAGAGGAGAGAGATGGGAGTCCAAGAGGGCATGGCACCACATCCATATTATCACAATGCGTTGTGTATCTGTCTCTTTAAAAAAAAAAAAAAATTATTGTGATTGTTCTAGTATGATTTATGTGTGCAGGTGTCCAGAAAATATGATATTTTAGTGCAAATTACCTGACTAATGTTTGTAATGAACAAGTTGAAAATGTGACAAAAAATAAAACCCTGATTTCAAAACAACAGCATGTCACTGAAAATATATAAAATGGGAAAACATCATGTGTTTTGTATTCTTTATTCATTTACCCTTCAGAAAATATATACTTTTGTGGGTCTTTCTCCAATAAAAAAAGAGCACATAATTTTTTGAAAATATTGTTTTTGTGAAAAAAAACCCCTGGCAAATAGATTTCACTTAAATCTTATTTTCCCGGCAGTGAAAGGGTTAATGAGCAATGAATCTAATCTAACTTTGATAAAAGCAAAGTGGACATGTGTTTTCAATGAATTTGAAACAGCATACCCTATATTTACTGCAAACAGACATACCAGCAGTAACATCCATCCAACATACATTCATTCACAGTATGAATGCAGAGTCTGGAAAAAGGCGAAGGAGAAGGAGATTAGTGCTGTTGAAATAGATGTTGTTGTTTTTTTTATAGAGAATTTGAAAGAGGATACAGAAGTTTCCAAGGTTATCTCCCAAACCTTATCCAGTAACTAGTTTCTGGTGGATCTTTCCAGGTTCACATTGGCTCTACTCTGTATGATATCCATCTGCAGAAGTTGGGTGTCCTGCTCTCTTCAGCATCAAAATCAGCCATATAGTCAATTCTGTGAGCTGTGGTTCTAAGTCTTCACTGTTTGTGAATGATTTCCCTCTCTACACAAAGTGTATTGATAAATCCAGCAGTGGGCTCAGGAAAATGGCTGTAAATTTTCAGAATCTACAGTGTAACCCAATAAGCCCATTTCCATAATTTAAGAGACTTGAAAAAGCCACCATACAAGTCTATTAAAGTTGAATTCCTTGGACTTAATATTTTATCAAAAACAGAACTTCCAAAGTCATATCCAAAACATGACAACATCCAGCCAGAAAGCGCTCAACATCTTGCGCTTAGTAGCTCACACAGTTTTGGGGACAGACAGAAAATTTTTGTCCACAGCGGGCAAGAGGAGGATAATTGGCCGGCACTCTGCCAGCTGTTGGATTGGCCCACTCTTCTTCCCACTGGGCCACACACCCAAATCAGGAGACTTCCTTGGGTGTGTCCATGTGTGAAGGGACCATCCCAGTATGGACTGGGAAGTACTGTTGTACTCTGAAGAGTGGAAGAATACTGGTGGTGACACCTTTCCTCTTCTTGGTGACAGGTTGAGTCCAAGCTGAATTTATGATCGGGCTGAACCTAGTTTGGACCTGTCAGCACTAGAGGTGACCCTACCTACACGGGTAACTCAGGCCGAATCTGACCTTAAGCTACACTGTCACCATTAACCCTTCTTTGGCAGCACAAAGCCACATCCATGACTAGTAGCTGCCCTAAGGTCCCACAGATGGCACAGGAGTGGCTGAGTAAGCCTGCCCACATGGTCAGGGGTACTTCTTCTATCCCTCTCCCTGTGTAGAGTCCTTGTCAGCCCTGGGACCTCCCCCCACCTCCCCCAGGGGAAGTACCTCAAAGACTTCCAAAGGTGGGGTATGGTCTGTATACACCCCTTCCCTAACTCGGCCATTGTTTCATACAAGACGCTGGTTGAGTGGGACAAATTAGCCCCTCAGTGCCTGCTACACGTCTCCATGGCATACACCTTCAATACTTTCCTCTACAGGGCCGATCAGTTGTGGGAAGAGCATTCGGTCTTCTTTTCCTGAACCTCAGGGACTCTTCAGAGGTCTAAGGCTGAATATGTTTGACAAAAGAGTGGCTGTGGGTCTGACAGCTGCAGCTGATGTAATACCAGGGTGCTCTTCAATTCTGTGCTCACCAGAAGGGGCGCCGTCCTTCACCTTCCGTACATCCTGGTAAAGGAAAGGGCTGGCTTGTAGTCACTTCTCACCCAGCAGCACTCCCTCTTTGGTCCATGTCATCAGAAGGGAGCCAGGGCTTAACAGCAGCACCCTCAATGCCCCAATTTAGAACCTCCAGTAATTCAGCCCCTGTGAGTAGGGATTCTCTCCCAGCATGTGCAACAGTGGCAAGCTGCGGGACTCAACGACTGGATTATGTTGGTGTTAGAATCAGGGTGTATGCTGTCATGGGTAAAGGACTGCCCTTAAGATCCACTCCTCCTCCTTATGTAACCAACAGACAGAAGCAGGATAGCATCTAGGTGATGGGGATATCACAACTGCTTCCCAAAGGTCTGATATCAGAACTCTCAAACCAGGGCCCTGGATTTTATGGCCACCTGTTTGTGATTCCAAAGGCACCATTAGGGTGGTGTCCAACCTGTGATTTGTTCCCCTCAACAGTTCCTATCCCAGTGTCAAATTCAAATGGACGCATAGGAAACAGGGCGATGGTGCTACCGTGTCAACCTGAAGGATGTGTGTTTCCAGATTCTCACTCATCTGGCATCCCGCCAGTACCTGAGGTTCATGTGGAAGGACAGAGTGTTCCAGTTCTCTGCCATCTCCTTTGGTCTTTCCATTGCCCCCTTCGTCTTCTCCAAGGTTGGGCAGGAGTTGGTATCCATGGTCAGATCAGAGTCCATTCCTTTCTGTAGGTCTCTACATGACTGACTGATCATGGCACAGCTGCAGGTGTTAGCCACAATTTCTTGTGTGTGTGTGAGTTTCCTTTTGTCTGTTTGCTTGGCTGGTTGATTTTTTGTTCTTCTTTCACTCTGTTTTTAAGATATTTTCATGATCAGAGTGTCTTCTCTGAAACTGATAATTTATTTTTTGTGCAACCTTTCATGGAAAGGATGCCAACACAAACAGATGAACATATGAACAAGCATGGAATGAAGGAACATTATAAATAAATGTGACAGAAAAAGTTGTATGGCAACAAACATCAAAACTATTTGGTCCATTTTCACACTCCCTGCATGAGGGTAATGCACTGTGAAACACTTTTTTTTCTTTAACAGTTATGCTGAAAGTTTAATCATTTCAATGTTATTCCCAAAATCTCTCAGGAAAGATTCAGTTCAAGTCTTGGTATATTATATTTTTGTTTGAGTTTACAAATTCCATTAATTTTGTTTGTTTGCTATTGATTCCGATGTTGTATTTGAGGTAGATGCATTGCAGTGATCCATCTTATGTGAAATACAATAAATGGATGTCAGTTTCAGAGTCATTACTGTTGGTGTCTTTGCTAACACCATTGTCATGATCATAGTTGTTGTCCCTCCTCGTGTCTCTTTTCTTTTTCTCTCTCTCATTTTTCTCCAAGATTTGTGTAATGGGAAAAGACAAGAAACTGGTTTCGATGAGAGAAAATGTGTCGAAGGGAATGACTACACTTTCTCGCAATCCCACAATTTTTCTCAAAGTTACAGAAATCATGGTGGTGGCCCCCATGATTTCTATCAAAGTGAGAGAAATCGTGCAAGATATCGTGGGCTAACAGGCCCTGTATCAGATTCATGTGTCCAGAATTCTGGATCTGTGTGCCCAATTGGGATTTGTCACAACAAGGAGAAATGCGCTCTTTACCCTAGTCAGTCCTTCGACTTCTTAGGGATGACATTTGACATGTGGTCCATGACAGTCTTGCTGACACAAGTTCACTAGGATGACTTGGCGGATCTCCTGTGCTTGTGCCGTTCCTTCTGGCCAATAGCACACACTCCATCTTCCCTCTTGGGCATGATAAATCACTGTGGCACCCATCAACCCTCAGGGTCAGGTTCTCAAGTGCCCTCCAGAGAGTACTGAGGCTGGGCTGGTCTCAGAGGAGATACACATCTGTCTGGGAGATTGGTTCCTTGAAATGACATCTGAATGGCTTCTCTCCCTCCTTCTGGCTAAGGGGGTGCCCATACTCCTCTATACTTTAAGCGGCGCTCTTCACAGATGCACCCTCACGAGGGGTGTGGAGACCACATGGGCTTACTCCATGCTGCAGGGATTTGGTCCCTACGGGAGCCTAAGTGAAACATCACTCTTCTGTAACTTGAAGCAGTTCGCAGGGCTCTTACATCACTCCTCAGGGGAGGACACCAGCAACACTATCCTCTTGTTCACTGACAACTGTTGTGTGTTACGTGAACAAAAATGGGTGGGTGCATTTTGAGAAAGTCACACTGCTGGCAGAGGCTCGCCTTCGTATGTTGCCACAACAAGCTCTCCTTGAGACACATAGCCAACTTTCGGGCAGATGCTTGCAGCAGGTCCAAAAGCATCCTCCACATGGAGTGGAACCTACACAAGAACACCCTTCAGATGGTGGTTCTTTTGCCGCAAGGTCAACAGAAGACCCTGATTTCATCTAACTGCTTTCAGACCTAGAAGCTTGGGCAGTGGATGCTTTGTCTGTGGACCTTGCCCTGCAGCAGGCGTAATATTTCCTTGGCAGTGAACTTATAATAATAATAATACTATACATTTATATAGCGCCCTTTCTCACTAAGAGCTCAGGGCGCTTTACATGAAAGAAAAATATTACAAGTAACATAAAACATTCAGGGCCACTCTTTCTCAAAAAACCCTCCTGCCACTCACACTCTCCCTTTCCCACTTTACAAACATCCAAAGTGAGTTGACATGGGTCGTGTTGGAGAAAAGGAAGCTGAGAGTACTTATAGGTAGGTTTTAACTCACTCGCTGCCATTGTCCGCATATGCGGATGTCGGAAAAAGCATTCGATCCCAATGTCCGCATATGCGGATTTGGATTTTGAAAAGTCGCGCTGTTGGAGTGACGTGTCGGATATGAAACTCAAAAGTAGAACTGATTCTTAAGTTATCTCCGGCCAACTTTTCATTCACACACACAGCGTGTGTGCAGTGACATGCTCATTAGCAGACGACAACGAAGCACACTCTCGGTCAGCTCTGCAAGTTGTTTGACAAGATGGCGTCGCGTCGAAGTGTTCGACACGGTAGGAGAGGTCAAACGCAACACAGCGTTGAAGCTACTTTGGAAGTGATCCAAACTGAAGGCTCCGATGTTGAAGGAGATAATGTTGGTTCGTCGGACAGTGATTTTGAACCATATCCCGTTGAACTAGAAATAGATTTGGCCGCTGAAGAGGGTGTTTACAGTGGAGAGGAAAGCGAGTCCTGACCATGTGCCAGCTGACCGACACTGACAACAAAATCACTAAGGAAATGGACGACTTTGCTGGTGTTTTTACCAGTGATTGGACTGTAAATGGTGAGTGTGTATGTATTATATATATGTATATATATATATATATGTGTGTGTGTGTGTGTGAAAGAAAACAGTGTCTCATGCTCAGGTGTACAACTGTGTGTGTGTGTGTGTGTGTGTGTGTGATTGCATGCATATGTTTACTTATTTTCTGTTTTACTTGTTCATTTGTAGAACAAGGTGCTGTAGAAATGACAGTAATAGTACTAATGCTGATGATACTGTCATTATTGTTTGTAATATTGTAAAAAAAAAATTTTTTTAAATCTAAAGTGGTTTTCTTTGACTACATGTAAAAAAAAACTTACCACATTATGCTTCCATTCACATAAATATTTAGAATAAACAAGGGAATAAGCAAACAAATAATTTAAACAACAATAAGAAGAAAGAGTCATGATCATTTGTGCGTGTGTATGATTGCAGGGCATGTTGCGGTGCTGAAGTGGTAGGACAAAACACCAGTTCATGTGCTGACAACAGTCATGCTGCCAACTGCCATGGTCAGTGTGACAACACGACACCGTCCTGAAAGACAGAAGCCAGCTGCAGTACAAGACTACATCACCAACATGGCTGGAGTGGATATGAGTGACCAGCTACTGCAAGTGCAAGGTCTGTGAAGAACTGTTCAAGCGCCACAACACACCAAAACACCAAACTGCCAACTGGTGTCCAAAATGTGGAGTTCCACTGTGTGTGAAGCTGTGCCCAGGACTCAACATCACCTGCCATGAGCTTTTTCACTCCAGACAAGACTATTGTCAGTGATAATACACCAGGTTTCTGTGTGCAGTGAACTCCCTTTTTTATGTAGAGACAATATTTTCTTTTGTGTGCATGATTTTCAACTTTCTCCACCATCTGTTCATACTTCATTGCATGTACTATGTCTTCAGTTCCTCAAATAGTGTTAGGATGTGATGTGGAACATTTGTAAGCTGTTCCAAGGACACTTGGTATACCTTTCTGATGGGTGCAAAAACGCTACAAAATACACAAAAAATGAATACTGTGATCAACAACAAGATGGTGAGTAAATAATTTATTTTTTGCACAAATATGGAACAACATTCACTGAATACACATACTAAATTTCAATTCTCTGGGTGTTTATTTGGGGGTTTTTTGAGAATTTTTTTCCCATCCTATACAAACCCTGGGTTTTCAGGGATTCGCAAGGGCAAAAACTCTTGGCATGGAGTGAGTTAAAAAGATGAGTCTTTAGTGATGAGCGAAAAGCAGAAATAGAATCAGATGCACGGATATGATAAGGAAGGTTGTTCCAGATGTGAGGAGCAGCAAAGAAGAAAGTTCACCATAGGTTCTTGTATTGACACAAGGAAGTTTCAAAAGGTAACAGTCAGAGGAAGAGCGGAGATTTCTTGTGGGAATGTAAACACTGATGAGGTCAGAAAGATAAGTAGGTCCTGCGGAGTGGAAAGCAGAACAGCAGAGACACGCAACTTTGTGTTTAATTCTCGCTTCATTGGGGACCCAATGTAGAGTGCAGAGGTGAGGAGAAATGTGATCAGTACATGGGACTCTGAGAGTCAGACGGGCAGCATTGTTTTGAAGTTTTTGAATTTGCTGAAGAATATTATGTGGACAGCCTATAAGAAGAGAATTACAGTAGTCAATTTGTGACAGCACAAAAGCAGAAATAAGAGTTTTAGTAGTTTCAACAGAAAGGTACTGACAGAGTTGATGCGACGAAGTTCACAATTGACTATGCGTATCAGATTTACTCCCTGAACATGCATGCTGAGGTTTGAGTCAAGAATGACTCCAAGGTTTCTTGCTGATTTAGAAAACTGAACTGTGGCATCACCAACCACAATAGAGGCAGGAAAAGAAGTAGATCTGGACATTCTTGCAGAGGAAATAATCATAGCTTCAGTTTTGTCATCATTCAACTTTAGTTTGTTGAATGTCATCCAGGATTTAACATCGAGAATACAATCCTGCATTGACAGAATCAGACTATGTACTTGATTTTGTTCTGCAGACTTTTGTAGCTGAGTATCATCAGCAAAAGAGTGGTGAATAACAGAATGGCCAGAAATGACATCAGAAAGAGGAGCAGTGTACAGAACGGGGCCCAGGAGAGAGCCTTGTGGCACACCATAGGAGATCAGGGCTGGATCAGACTTAAAGTTACTATCAGAGACAATCTGGAAGCGGTTGGATAGGTATGAAGAAAACCAACTCAGAACTGTTGAGTGAATCCCCAAAACATGTTCAACTCTGGAAAGGAGTATGCTGTGGTCTGTTGTGTCAAACGCAGCTGACAGATCGAGCAAAGTTAACACAGGTAGTTTACCTTCACCAACAGACAGTGCAGGCAATGGAAAAGGTGTGTCACGCTAAATGGAAGGATATTTCAGGAAGTTACATCCTGATAAGAAAGAGAATGCTGACCAAATGATTTTGTTGGGAGATAGAGAATACACTCATCAAAAGAAAAACTGACATGTCTTTAACAGAGATGAAAAGTAGACTGAAGAGAGTTTGTTTGAAATTATAGAATGATGGTGAAATGGGCAGCCAACCAGTGCAAAGATTCAAGAAGGCTTGTTCATTTTCAGGAAATTTGATGATCAGCATCCCATCATTCTTTCAAAGCTTTTGGATCTTAGCAGGAACTCTGAAGGAAGAGAAAACATTGTCCTTGTGAAGGCTGGACAGAAGGGTTGGTTACAAGTTATTGATATGTTGAATCTGGCGTCTGTTGCTTCTGCAGCTGTATATATAAGTATCAGTGATAATAGTATCATCTGACTGACCTTGGCATGGTCTTGGTCAGGAAGCAGAGTCATCCTGTCCTGTTGTCTTGTGCAGTGGAAGAAGGTGGAGACCTGGGAGACCACAGTGACAGTGAAGGAGAAGAGAAGAGTGAAGCCAAAAAGACACAGCTGCAGCTGGATGAATGGCTCACCTTCAGTGTTGATGCAGAGGTAAGTGATTCACATGACAAAGGTTTGCATCATTACAAGTGTGTGTTTAACATGTTTGAAACTTGTGAGTTTTGATAGAATGATAAGTAGGAATTAAATAATTTGATAAGATAATCATTTTGAATTTAACTTTTGTTTTATATTGTTAATAAAGTTTACATTGTTTTAATCAGTGGATAAAATTGAGGAATAGAATTACTAAACCATTGGTATCAGCCTACCCTGCATACACTCCTGTCTTGATGGCAGTACTGAGGTTATCTACAGTGTGCAACCCCTTGGATGACTGGTGACACCCTGAGCTACATACTGTTCACTTTCCCCAGATCACACACCACTAAAATCAAGTGTGATGTTGGTCTTGACTTCATATCCAGAATTCTCTTGTTGAACACTGTACAGCAACCACTGGCTTTCTTTTTCCATGTGTGCCCTTTGAACAGGTCCACCTGACTTTGACTGTCCATCAGCAACATGCATCCCTCTTTCTTGTCTACAGAAAAAGAAGAAAGAAAACTCGAATGTGGTTTGATAGTCAGAAAAGTGTTATTGTCATGAGTGCCAGGAAACTATAATCAGTTAAATATGTTCAGTCTCATTCAAACGATCACCGAGCTGACTCATGTGAGCAGTCATATTCTTGGATCCCTCATTTGTAAAGATGAAGAAAACTGTATTATTTTACAGGAATGTGAGAACAACGTGAAAATGCATAAATGTGCTTTTCCAATGCATCAAGGAGAAAAAAAGCCAGCCACAGAAAAGCCCCAGAGGCCATTCCTGAGATCTATGCAAATCTGAAGAAAAAATGGAGGAGGGAGAATGGGGTAAAACTTAGGTTTGATGTCACCAACAACAGTGTTTGCAATGCTATATATGGAGTCTCCCGTCAGTCCAACGGATGAGTAGGCAGGCAGGCCTATCTGGCGGTGTGTGTCCTCATATGGGAGAAGAGGCCGATTAGTATCCTCACAAGAGGGCCACTGGTTGTGTGATCTTCACTATCTGGCACCCCTCCCCTGGCACCTGCAGGTCCAGCTGTGGATGAGGTCTGTGACAGGTGTTGGTGCTGTCAGGTATTCCTCGCCTGGGACCTCTGGTTCAAGTGAGAAGGTAGGTATTGTGGCAGGTGAGGTCCATGACCCCACTATCAGGCCACTCTCCCCCAAGTCCCATTGGTCTTGGGACAGAGTGGGTTACAGGGTATAAAATCTGCTGACGTGAAATCAGCATGGATCAAAGACTCAATGATCAGTCTCCATGTCCTGGAAGTGCAAATCCACTGAATGTTACAACTGAAGTGGTGATCATGTCGTTTGTATGCATCATTACCAACAACTCCAGCGTCTTGACAAGGATGGAGATCGTGTGTGAAAGTGGTTGAGGGAGTGAGAGTGCGTGCATGCATGCGTGCGTGCGCATGTAATATGTGAGTGCGTTTCTGTGTTTTGTACATGCTGGCATGTGTACGTGTGCGTATATGCCCGTGTGTATGTGTGTGTGCCCATGTGTACGTGTACAGTTTATGAATGTTTATGATTGTGTACAGTATGTTTGTGTTATGTGAGTGATGGTTAAGTGTGTGTGTGTGTTCTCATGCGCACGTTTTCCCTGTAAATGTGAAGAACGTGGTGAGTTTGTGTATGAACACATGCGCGCACGCACACACGCACACATAAACACACACGTAGGGCTGTGGGAAAATCTTGTATTGTTGAGAGTTGAAACTTGTTTGATCCACTAATTACAAATTGTCAAATGAAATGGACTTGCCTGGAGTGACTATTGAAAATATTTCACCAGAATTTGTTTTTGGCATTTTTGTTATAAATTAGTAAAGCTGGAAAGTCGCGACAAACATACAGGAAGTTTGAAACTTTGACAGATCTAAACATTTTTTGACTCACTTTTTTAAACAAAGTGAGTCTTTTTTTTCTTTTTTTTACCTGGTGTTCAGTTGTCTGTGTGTGTGTCTGTTTGTCCATGGTAAACTTTGACATGTTCTCTGCAAATACTTTGTCAGTTGACACCAAATTAGGCATAAAAATAGGAAAAATTCAGTTCTTTCCAGTCATCTTGTTTAAAACAATATTGCACCTCTGGGATGGGCACAAAAAAAAAAAAAAAAAAAAAAAAATGAAGCCTAATTATATGCAAACTGCATTTACTGTTATATTTTTTGTATTCTCTAAACTTGGCACTTTGATCTGATATTCTGACACAACAACAAAAGCAGTCACTATTATCATTTTTTGTTCAAATAGGAACTTCTTTTGCTAAGCATGGAAGTTTTATTTATTTTGCAAACGTTTTGGTGCAGTTAGTAAAAAAGGGAAATTACTCTGTAATTAATGCTAGGGGACTTAATTTGCTTTAAACTGATCTTTCTCATCTTAAACATTACATTTTGAAATTATACTCAGTACCTAAAAAGCTTGTGTGTTTTACTCTCAGTGTACAGGGCTTTCACTATGTTCATTCGCCCAAGTGGTCTTTTTCGGAAAATACTAAAATCAATATGATGAGTGGACTTTACAGATCTGGTGGCTGAGCCCTGAAGGTCATGGGCAAAAATCAGTTGCGTACACATATTTATACACATTCAAAGCGTGTGCTCATATTCTTCGCAAACGCGAACGACGCCATTTTGTTTCAAGTTGTTGACCTGCCCATTCAGTCCTATATTCAATCGACAATACACGATAACATGTGATGGAAAGTTGGAGAAGGAGACCGTTAAATATTAATGCAGAGAAAGATTTGTGAACGCCTCATCACTTACTGGATTATGCCCCAAACTGCCATAAAAATATCCACAGAATCAGTTGGAATTCACAGTTAAAAATTGAACCATGCGAGTTAATACCTTTGAATTGATCATGATGAAACGAAAAAATTTCCAGTCTTGACTTTTCTCAAAATGAAGTCCTTTTCACTTCTTACGACGTTTAGAAGTACTTGTACTTGGCTCTACATCTTATTAGTTTAACACAATACTCAATTTTCATATCAACTTTAAAACTATAAAACTAGAATGAACATAAAAGAGAAATTGAATCGACCGTGTCATACTACATTCCCGGTGGGTGTAACTAAACTTGTACATCTATCTAGATCTAGTGAAAACGGCTAAATGTTGCAGTGTGATTGCGGCGATAGCCATTAAAAAGAATTTTTTATTGCCCTTAAAGATTTTTTGAATGCTCAAGATACACCAGAATAATATGATTTAAACAGCGTTCTCACTGCGAATACCGCAATTGATTTATCGCCCTTTAAAAAAGTATGTTCAAATGTTAAATTTTAGAACATCAGTTGAGGAGCCACGATAGTGTAATGGATAAGGCAGTTTCTTCTCACCCAAACACGTGGGGTTCGAATCTAACAAATACAGAACACATTTTAACAATTCGATTTTTTTTTTTTTTTTTTTTTTTTAGTGTATCACAAGTGAGTCTTGAAGGCCTTGCCTCTGTTTTAAAACAATGAAATAAAGATGGATGTGGGTTGTTAAAGATTGGATCATTTCATTTGCAGCTCACAACATGGCTTCGAAAAACACTAGTATCAGATGGTGATAAAAAAAAATATATGTATCAGATTCATATCAGTAGTGTTAACTCCCCACCTCCCTTCCCTTTGTCACTTTTGATTTTGTTGTTCAGCTGGAATTGCGCATAAATCATGGCTTTGCTTGTTGGCAGAAGCAAAAGAAAAGCTTGGAACACATGAACTGTGTAAGCAAACTACTAATGCTTTCCTGATGATGGATAACCAGACTAAGTCCCTGAGTACATCGTTGAGCAGTTTGTTTCCCTGTTGTTTGATTGTCTGAGCAATCTGCATGTCATCAGCATGGTCAGAAAGCCTCTCCTCACAGTTGGAAAATACTCCACCCACATCAGCAGCTCATGAACAGCACACACAGAGAGCAGTTTATTTGAGAGAGTGCTTACATCTGGAGGTAGAACGGCGGGGATTGCAAAAAGGAGAGGGAAAGACTTTGTGGGCCATTCTGCAAAAGCTCAAGAAACTTGATGTGAACTGATTCACTGCTCCTGCTATACCAACTTAAAGTGCACAGCCTTGTATACATATAGCAGGGAATGTCACAAAGACAAAACATTGCCCAGTTGGAAAGAGACAACCCAACCAGTCGAGAAGGAGTTTTCAGTAACTTTGTGATACCGGCTTGATGTTTTGTTTTTCAGTCAAGCTGAAACTACCAGAATTGTTAATTTGGTTTTGTAGAGTGCACATTATGTACTTTGAGACTTTTGCAACCACACATCAATGTGTAGACTTTAAACAACAAGAGAGGCAAGGCCTTCAAGACTCACTTGTGACATGCACTTACTACAACAACTGAATCAAAACACACAAAAAATCAAATTGCAAAACAAAAGTCATGTGCACCTCCCAACACCTCCCAACATAGAAATATAGACCACACAAAGTTGTGTTGGATTTCACATTGTTTTTTGTTTGTTTTTTTGTTTTTGTTTTGGTTTTTGGTTTTCACTTTTTTTTTCAAAATTTAAGTCACAAAGGAAAAAAAATCATTTCTAACTCACACTTGTTTTTGTTTAAATGAAAGAGGAAATGCACCTAAGTGTGAGCAACATACAGACACACACAAGATAGGTAATAAAGTTAAGTTGTATACATGTATGTATAAGATGTAACTGAACTTTTTGTTAAACTATTACGTAATGCATTATAAGCTTAATCATAGAGAAAACAATTAATACAATATGAAAAAACTCAATATGGGTATTAACAGTGTGCCTGTTTGCTTTATGATTACAATTAGTATTAGAAAAAATGACATTCACAGCACATTTTCATCATATTACAGATTTTTGTGATAACTCTGGTTCAGTAAGACCCAACACACGCATACACACACACACACACACACACACACACACACACACACACACACACACACATATATAATTACTTCATGATCTGGACCATTTTTTTTGTTTAAGTGAAAAAGGATTCAACTTCATATAGAAAATAAAGTTCGTTTACATTCCATGCACAAGATGCATGGTTCAACCCCCCAGAATGTATCAGTCAGGCCAGGGTCTGTTTCCAAGCAGTCTGAAATCAGTTATGTAAACTGCTATCAGTCATACTATATTATTGTCACAGAACCTCTCTCTCTCTCTCCTCTCACACACACACATACACACAGATGCACACATGTGAACACAACAAACAACTCTTTCATTTAATAAATATCTGTGTATCCTCATGTAGAAAGATTTTTTTCTTGCAATCTGTGTGTGTGTGTGTCAGTCATGCACCTCTAATTCAGTAAAAATATTCCACAATTAAATATATATATATATATATATATATATATATATATATATATATATATATATATATAATTACTTCATAATCTAGACCATTTTTTTCAAAACAGTCACTCTTTTTCTGGTGTAAACTTCAAAGTCATACATACACCTATTTGAGTATGCAGCTGCATTACATGCTCACATATGAAAATCAAAATTCAAATGATAAATATAGGTCAGTTACATTTTATACATGTATTTATATAAATACATAAGATGTAACTGAACAGTGAGCTTTTTACTATGTATGGAAAACAAAAACTGTTAATTACATAATTATAAGCTTATAATTGTTGAGAAAAAGTGTAATACAGTGTGAACAAATAAATATAGATATTAACAGTGTGCATGGCTATTTGTTTCAAATGATTGTTCTAACCCAAATTTGCTTTTTGTTTAAGTGAAAAAGGATTCAACTTCATATAAGAAATAAAGTTCAGTTACATTCCATACACAAGATGCATGGTTCAACCCCACGGAAAGGATCAGTCAGGCCAGGGTCTGTTTCCAAGCAGTCTGAAATCAGTTATGTAAACTGCTATCAGTCATACTATATTATTGTTACAGAACCTCTCTCTCTCTCTCTCTCTCTCTCTCTCTCTCTCTCTCTCTCTCTCTCTCTCTCTCTCACACACACACACACACACAATTATTATCCTCATATATTCATACATATTATCCTCATGAATAAAGAATTTTATCTTGTGATCTCTCTCTCTGTCTCTTTCTCATACACATCTAATTCAGTTAATACATTCCACATTTGAATCTATATTGTGCATGATTATTTTTACAGAAACTCGCACACACACACACACACACACACAGAGAGAGAGAGAGAGAGAGAGATACACACATGTGAGCGCAACAAACAACTCTTTCATTTAATAGACATTTATGTATCCTCATGTATAAAGATTTTTTTCTTGTTCTCTCTCTCTCTCTCTCTCTCTCTCTCTCTCTCTCTCTCTCTCTCTCTCTCTCTCTATTTCTCTCTCTCATGTGTGTGTGGTGTGTGATGTGTGAGGAGTTTGAAGAAATTCAATATCAAAGTTCAAATTCACAAGACATGTCATAGTATTCAGATCTATACTAAATTGTATGATATGAATAATATTGATTCAACCCACACATTTTCTGATCTTGATTATAAACATGATATCAAGTTGACAGGATCTGTTTTTCAGGATGGCTGTGTTTCAAAGGCGTGTGACACTGTGTTGTCTAGCCTGGTGTCATTTTCATTTTCGTAGTGCAGGCCTGGGGTAGTCTGTCGCTGATGCAGAAACTGAGCCAGTGGGGAGTTGTCAGACTGGTCAGTTTTGAGGGTGGATGGCTGACTGACTTCATCAGTGGCTGCTGTCTCTGCCATTATTGTTGTTGTTGTTCTTCCCCTTCTCTACTGCCGTCATGTGTTGTCGAACACAGTGTGTAACAAGCATCGTCTGCTACAAGCATGATTGACATCAGTCTCAGGGTAAATGACGCCCCATTTTACCATCTAATTTTATAGTTTTAAAGTTAATATGAAAATTGAGTATTTTGTTAAACTAATAACATGTAGAGCCAAGTACGAGTACTTCTAAACGTCGTATGAAGTGAAAAGGACTTAATTTTGAAAAAAAAGTAAAGACTGGAAATTTGTACGTTTCATCAAGGGTATTAACTCTCATGGTTTATTATTTTTAACTGTGAATTCTGACTGATTTTGTTGATATTTTTATGGCAATTGGGGCATAGTCCAGAAAGTTATGAGGCGTTCACAAATCTTTCTCAGAATAAATATTTGACGGTCTCCTTCTCCAACTTTCCATCACATGTTATCGTGTATTGTCGATTGAATATTGGATTGAACTGGCAGGTCAACTACTTGAAACAAAATGTTGCCCTTTGAGCTTGCGAGCACGCGCTTTGAATATGTATAAATATGTGTACACAGTTGATTTTTGCCCATGACCTTCAGGGCTCAGCCAATAGATCTATAAAGTCCACTCGTAGTATTGATTTTAGTATTTTTCCGAAAAAGGCCACTTGGGCGAATGAACATAGTGAAAGCCCTGTACACAGAGTAAAACATACAAGCTTTTTATGTATTGAGTATAATTTCAAAATGTAATGTTTAAGATGAGAAAGACCAGTTTGAAGCAAATTAACCCCCATAACATTAATTACAGATTAATTTCCCTTTTTTACTATCTGTACCAAAGACATGCAAAATAAATATAACTTCCATGCTTAGCAAAAGAAGTTCCTGTTTCAACAAAAAATGATTAAAATGGCTGCTCTTGTTGTTGTGTCAGAATATCAGATCAAAGTGCCAGTTTAGAGAATAAAAAAAATATAAATATAACAGTAAATTCAGTTTGCATATAATCTAGCTTCTTTTTAAATTTTTTGTGCCCATCCCAGAGGTACAATATTGTTTTAAACAAGATGACTGGAAAGAACTGAATTTTTCCTATTTTTATGCCAAATTTGGTGTCAACTGACAAAGTATTTGCAGAGAAAATGGCAATGTTAAAATTTACCACGGACACACACACACACAGACAACCGAACACCGGGTTAAAACATAAACTCACTTTGTTTGCACAAGTGAGTCAAAAATCAGTTAGATTCCAGGTAATCAGAGTGTTTATGAATATAGCCAATACAGATCTAGTGCGGCAAAGTATTTGTGTGAGCGGTCACAAGTAGTGCGATAAACAACACATTGCTTAGAACAGTCGTCACCATAATGTAGTCAGTGCGTCACCATAATGTAGTCAGTGCATGTAGTGACCTAATTTCAAGACTAAATTTCGCCATTTGAAGAAATTGCTGGTAGATCTGTGTGCCTCAAAATGTTCAGATAGCATCACAGTACATGCGTGCAACACATATTTTCATTCAGTTGTCTCTGGCAACAAATTTTATATTTGTCTTTAAAACATTTTAAGTTAAAAGGGTTTGCTGGTCAAGGTCATCTGGTTTAACTGTGACCAAATGACATGTTTAGTGCTAAATCTATTAAGTAAAGTGTCTGAAACGAATGATACACAAAATACAACACACTGATTGTTTTAGGAATACAGTTCGACAGGATGCTGACCTTCAGAAAACATACAGAAAATACTGTTCTCAAATGCAAAAAGGGTCTTTCAGTCTTAAAAGCAATGGCAACCAAAGGTATTGAACAACGCCACCTCTTCCTGCTATATAAATCACTTGTTCTCAGTGTGATTGACTATGGACTTGGGCTAACAACACCGTCTCAAAGCAGCCTCTTAAAATTAGAAAAAGTTCAAAATGAAGCTATGAGTCTGATCCTTGGAACAACAAAAGACACGCCCACGGAAACCATGTGATACCTGCTTGACCTTTCATCAGTGCAGGCCAGAAACAAGTTAGAACAGGTTAAGACCTACTTCAGAGCATTAGAAAACCCTCAAAACCCACTGCATGATGCAATCAAGGAACCAAAACGCAGCCGTCTAGGATGAGGAAGATCATGGATGGGGCAAGCAGAAGACACAATCCAGCTGGTATGCCGACTACAAGACTTGAAAGAAACAAAAGAATGGGAGGAAAACCCGGAAAACCTCAATCATCTATTCAGCACAGCCATTTCACCCACTCTTGGAAGACATTGTCGGGAATGGCTGGAGGGCAAAACTGATGCAGAAGTGAAGCTACTCATAGAAGAAAACAGTAAAGAAGAGGACATCATCATTTTCACAGATGGCTCAGTTACCAAAGGCCAATCCGGTTAGGGATTCACTGCAAAACAAAATGGAAAAACAATTAGGGAAGAGAATGCTGCCTACAAAGTCACAACCTCTAGCCTAACGATGGAAGTTGAAGCTGTGACACATGCCCTCCAGTGGCTATCATCTATCCATATGCCTGGAAACCAACATACCATGATTCTAACGGACTCAATGAACCTCATATAGAAAATTGAAAGCAGAATGGGAAGCCCAGAGTGGCATGAGGCAATGTACAACTTTCAGATTAAAAAAAACAACTTACATGGTCATACTGCCCGGGACATGCAGTTGTTAAGGGAAATGAGCGAGCTGACAGACTTGCTGGTAACGCAACAACTACGAGCGGCCTACATCTGGGAAAATTGGAAATCCTCAGAAAAATAAAAGAATGCCAAAAAGAACAGGTGCAAGGCCATCACACCATCGATCGCCTCAAAGAAATAAAGGCAGAGAGAGGGAGTCGCCATAAGTCTAGCATGAAAGGTAGAGCACGATGCTTTGCAAATCAAACGAATATCGGCATCATTTCCAAACCAACACTGTGCAGATTACTTTAAAACAGAACAGCAGTCTCTGTGGGCTTTTCCAAATGCAATAGACTGAGCAACACCTAGACGCCACGTTCTTGGCATCAGAGATCTTTTCCCACCTCTCTTGTAGCCAGTCAGTGGCAGCCTCTGTGCGTGTGTGTATGTGTGTGTTTGTGTGTCTGTGTGTTTGTGTGCGTGCGCGAGGGTGTAAGTGTACACATGTCAGGAGAGCTCTGTGTGGGTGTGTGCGTACGTGCGTGCGTGTGTGCGTGTGTAGAGGATGAGGTATGTGTGTGTATGCATGTCTACACTGTGGGAGCAACAGAATATTGGAATTTGCGGGTGTGCATATATATATATGTGTGTGTATGTGGGGTTGAAGGTGGGAGATATGGGCGTATGTGTGTGTGCTTGTACAAGTGTGTGGGTGTGTGTGCGCCGTGGAAGCTGCGATGTGTAGCCTAGAAATGAGTTGGGGGGTGCAGGGTAATGTGTGTGTGTGTGTGTTGGTGCTCATGTACGTTAATGTGTATTTGATCGTGCTTTCATATCTGTGAAACTGCATGTTTGTTGCATATCTGCTATGCATGTGTGTGTGCGCGTATGTGTGAACATGTGTCTGCATGTTTTACATTTATTTGCTTATTTATCCCTTTTTTTTTTCTTTTGTGGTGTGTGCGTGTGCTTGTGTGTGTGTGTTTGTACTTAGCGTTGACTTAATCAAGATTTTACGCCTTTTAGATATTATTATTAGTAGTAGTAGTATTTTTATGTATTTATCTATTATTAGTTGGTGGTTTTTTGTTGTTGTTGTTGTTGTTTATTAATTATTATTATTTTTTCTTTTTTTAAAAAAATTTTTCTAAATTTTTTCACTTTATTTACTTTATTTTATTTTATTATTATTTATTTTTATTTTATTTATTTATTTTACTTTAAAAAAAAAAAAAATTTATTTATTCTCAAGCGCGTTGGGTTGCGCTGCTGGTCAGGCATCTGCTTGGCAGATGTGGTGTAGCGTATATGGATTTGACCGAACGCAGTGACGCCTCCTTGAGCTACTGATACTGATACTGATTGTTTGAAAATCAAAACTGATGCTCAAAGGAAAGACAGCGTTTAGATCTGCAGTTACAGTGATGCAGCCAGTGCATGAAGGGTTACCTACATTCATAGCTATTTGTAGCTAAATGAGGAAAGTGTCAAGATGCCTATTGCCTATATATGTTCAGATAGAGTCACAGTTCATGCGTGCAACAGGTTATCCTTTCACTTCACAACCAAACTGTTAGGATTCGTTGAGAATGGCTGCAAGTCGCTTTGCAGATGATATGTTTGAAGACGCAATATTTGTTTACTTCACGTCGGTTTTATGAACACATAGGTCCTTTGATGAATTTTGTGAGTCACACACACCACAGAATGAAACAACATCAATTAACTCTCTCCATACGAACGGCGGCAGTGACGACATTAACAGCGTTTCACCCCAATCACCATCATCAAAATATTGCAAGCGGAAGGCTCTTATACTGAAGAGGTGAATGTTGACAAAGAATACCACAATTCTGACGATGGAAGCTAAAGGTTGGGTCATTCAGACACCCACTGGACATCCGAGGGGTCTGTGTAGAGGAGAAGAGAGGACTGGCCGTACTGAGTGAGTTAAAACTTCCACAGAAAGCCTGCATGAACTTTCAATGAAAATTACTTTTTTTCGAACTTTGAGTCGGAAACTTGGCTAAATTTGAAGAATCGATGGGACCTGGCTTAAGTCAAAACTTACAGAGGGTAGCCAGTAAAACCATTGAAAACCGAATACATTCATACGCTATCTTGATTCAGAAGGTCTAGAGGAGATGATTAATGCTTGTTCACTGTTTATTTTCATTTATTATTGTGCAGACCGGAATTTCCTCATGTTCGTTGCTTTCAGCATGCAACTGAAATGGGGCAAAAGAGTGCAGTATTTTTCTACATGGTTTTGACAGGCATGCACCTAAAAATTTTGAAAATACTAGAGTTCCAGGGTGTTCCATGCAAAGATACTTACTGACAGCAAAAATTACGCTATCTATAAAAATCTCCTTCTTGATGATTTTGACCCTGACGACTTGTTTTTGTGTACAACTGAGAATCGCTGGATACAACTTTAGCTGGGTTTTCGCCCAGAGGTTCCCTCTCCTACTTGGAGAACTAGATGCTTGACTGGCATTTTATCCAGTTTGATTGATATTGTTACTTATTTATACACTGCCAATCCTCCATTAGAGACCAAGCTCTAAGTACTTCATAGAGTCATATTGCACAACAGCATCAACATTTTCATTTTCTTCTTTGTCAACATCTTTCTCAGTCAGTTTTTGAAATGTTAGTTACACTCCTCAGTGGTTCTTTTCTTTGGATATTGTGATTTCCCCCCTTTTTTTCAATTCACAATAACTGATCATTCACTGAGTTAATAATTTCTGAAACGATGAACCAATACATGTGTAAACAAAGTGAGACTGTCTATAAACTCTTTTTTTTGTCTCACTCTGTATCTGTTCATCTGTCTGTCTGTCCATCAATCAGACCTTGCATGTTTGAGTGTGCTTGTGTGTATACTTGTATGTTGCCCACATATAAAAGCCATGTGACTGAAGAGGAAGAATTGCGAAAGTTGCAAATGATGTCACTCTAGTTGGCTGCTACTGTTTACCTTTTGACCTGGAATAAGATCTAGATTGTCACATCCACTAAAGACTAGTATTGCATGTGGAGGGAATCCTGATACACTGTGTACTACTACTAGCTGCTGGTGATTCATGGAAAGTATGGTACATAAATGCAAATTTAGGGGTAGTTGAGGAGTGCCTTTTATGATAGGTGGCTATCTCTGCAGGAGAGGTACTTAATTTTTTGTTTGTTTGTTTTTTTTGTTTTTTTTGTTTTGCTCACATTTTCAGGCTGCCCATTTGGCTCTCCAGTTACGACAGAAATGGCATGCATTGTTCCTGAGACGTATGAGAGCTCCTTCCAAGCCCTGGTCTCAGAGTGATGAGGTGAGTGTGCTTTTGCTGATGGCAAATCCTGTGTTACGATCATGCAGTCTAATCATGAAAAGTGAGTGATAGTCCTGATATGGCCTTTGAAGGTACACAGTTGGATTGAGTTGCAGATGTTTAGTGTAGCCAACTTCCCCATGAAGAATGAAATGAAAGTTCATGCTTTGTCTCTTTTGAAATGGTAACTCTTTGGTGTCTGGCTACAGATTTTCCATCTTAGCATTCACGTCCAATAGTCTCAGTTTGCCATCACAATCTGTAGTAGAAGGGTTATCTACTTTTCAAGTCCATCTGGGGTGATCTTAACAGTGATGGAGTGATAAGAGGGCAGTCACCCACTTCAACATGATGGGATTGGTGGCTGGGTCATAAAACTTGCCCCTTCAACATCGAGCAACAGCTGCCCAGGTGAACCATGTTCAGATGGCTGGGTCATAAAATACGGAGCTTGACAAACTTAGTGAGACTTGTGTGTTGGTGTTTCTTAGTGTTAGAGTTATTGTGTGTGTGTGTGTGTGTGCATGCACATCATTTTCACAAGTGGCAAAAACCACATCCCCCTACGAAAATATGAACAGACACATGCACGCACGCATGCACGCACACCCACAGTCAGTGACTCACTCGCTCACACACACACACACACACACACAGGTAAATAAACCTTGACAAAACAATCTTTATTTTGAGGAAAATCACACACACACACACACACGTTATTAAATAAACAATTACTGTGAATACAGATATACAAATGTACTGACAGATATGCACACAGCAGTTATAGTGAAGCATACACTTTACCAAGGAAACATGAATATGTAGATGCTTGCAATCATGAAATTGCAGGACCGAACCGATTGATTTTAAATTATGTTGGCCAACAGCCTTTATAATCGCCTTTCAGTTGTTTACTGTGTGAATGATAAAATCATGTGGATTGAAAGCATCTTTTGTGGTCCAATGACATGACTAACATGCTTCCACATCAGCAATATTGCATGTGTGGAGTAGGTATGCGGGTACATCAAACACAGCTCAGTGGATGTTCTTATTGGGCTTAAACTCATCTGTCGGTCCATCCTTCATGGCACAGTTAGAGACTTGAACACCCTGTTGCCTCAGTGTTATGGCATGTAAGAGGTAGATAAGTAGGTAGATCAGAGCTATAGGCTCTGTCTTATTGGGCTCAATCTTATCTATCAACTTGACAACAGTCTTCACGGCACTTAGAGGGTTGAATGCGCAACAACTCAGCAAGATTGAGTGAATGGGATGTGTAGATCAAAGCTAGATCCTCTGTCTTATTGGTCACAGCTTATCAGTACCTTTGCATTCGTGACCCTCTGTGTTGTTATGACTCACCAAACAACTCGGAGATCTATGACATTATTGGATAGTGGTCACTCACATAGTAGCGACAGGAATGTGTGTTGGCAGTTAACCTTAGTGTGCTGTGCGATAAAAGTGACTTCAACATTTATTTATTAGTTTATTTATTTATTTATTCATTTGTTTGTTTCTTGTGTTTGTATATTCATTTATTTATTTGTATGCTTATTTATTCATTTGTTTATTTATGTGTTTGTTCGTTTGTTAGTTCATTCCTTTATATGTATCAATCTACTAAAGTGTTTATTTATTTATCATTCATTTTGTCCAACCAGTTATTCAACTTTTTTCTTTTTCTTTTTCACCTCTGGTTTTTACCCATATACATTTACTAATTTACTGTAAGTTAAGAGTAACAGCTTCCGTTTTGTTTTGTTTTTCTCGAGCTCGCATATCAATTCAGCGTTGATAATCATCATCTGGCCACATTCAGGAAATGTGCAGGCAGCTATATGTGCATGTGCACACTTGCATGTCATCATTTGTGTGTGCTGTCGTGGTCGGGAGACTTAGTGGCCAGTGATCGAGCGAGCTATGTCGGCGGGGGCATCAGTGCTTCTGAGGGTTTACTGCTCTAGTCCCAGGTCTTAATTGACAGTCTACATAGCCATTGTAGCTGTTCAGGCTGAATAAGTGGTGGTTTTTTGTTGTTTTTTGTACTGATGCCCCTGATAGGGCTTCCCATGCCGAACAGGTCGTGAGTGAGGCCCAGACTAAAAGTGACCCACTGCTTATGCACACGCTATGTTAATACAAACATGACACAAAAATAGGCTCCCCCCCACATGCATGCATCATGAGCATGTGCGTGTAACATGCTCCCAACTGCGCACACGTTATGTTAACACAAACAAGACACAAACACAGGTTGGTTTTTTATTTATTTATTTTATTTTTTATTTTTTTTTATTTTTTTTTTTAAATTGTTTTTCCCACATGCATGCATCATGAGCACGTGCGTGCGACATACTCCCACTTATGCACACGCTATGTTAATACAAACATGACACAAAAATAGGCTCCCCCCCACATGCATGCATCATGAGCATGTGCGTGTAACATGCTCCCAACTGCGCACACGTTATTGTTAACACAAACAGGACACAAACACAGGTTGTTTTTTTGGGTTTTTTTTTTTTTTTTTTTTTTGTTGTTGTTTTGTTTGTTTGTTTTGTTTTTTTCTCCAGTGATGCACATCGCCTCGCCGCAGGAGCCCACTCACTTGACCAAGACTTACCTGTTTGTCTAAATGTGTGCTTTTCTCTTGATGTACTTTGTTTTTATTTTAATTTGTCCCGTCATGGATGATATAAATGATTGTCACTCAGTGATGGGTACTTATAAAGGAGTGTATTTTTCTTTACTTGAAAGCCTTTGCTCAGTTGTACTATGTACCATGCAAATAGAATGAGTGGATGCCCTTTAGACTCCACTAGAAAATATAGTATAAGCCATTAATTACTTGATATAATAGCCACAATAATAATAAAATAAAATGGAAAATATAAGCATTGTTTCCATGAACTGTCAAGGACTGGGTAACGTTAAAAAGAGAAGAGATGTTTTTCACTTTCTTAGACAAAAGAAACACTCCATTTATCTCCTTCAAGATACACATTTCGACCCAAATATTGAATCGTATGTTAGATCTGAATGGGGTTACACTTGTCACTTTGCATCTCATAATTCACAATCCAGAGGTGTTGCTGTTATGTTCAATAACAATTTTGAATTTAAAATTAAAAAGGTGTACAAGGATCCTAATGGAAACTGCATAATTATTTCCTTTACAACAGTAGAAAAGGATTTCTTAATTGTAAACATTTATGGCCCAAACAAAGATTTTATGATGAACTGGAAAAAAATATTACACAGTTTGGATACCCAAACCTGATTATTGGAGGTGACTGGAATCTAGTTCTTGACCCACATAAAGATTATTCTAATTATAAACACATAAATAACCCTAAAGCTAGAGACAAAGTAGAAGATATTATGACAAACTTAGATATGTATGATGTTTGGCGAGACTTAAACCCTGATAGTACACGTTTTACATGGCGTAGACCATCCCCTTTTCAACAGAGCCGTTTGGACTTCTTCCTTATATCTGAATGTTTGATACAGTATGTGCATGAAGCAGACATCCAATATGGCTATAGGACAGACCATTCAATGATAGTTCTTAAACTTTCATTTGGTGAAAAAATTAAACGAAAATCTTTTTGGAAATTCAACAATTCTTTACTGAAAGATATAGATTATGTAAATGAAATTAAAGAAGAAATCAAACAAGTTATTAGAGAATATGCAGTTCCATTATACAATTATGAAGAATTAAGAAACATTCTAATGTCCGAAATACAGTGTGTAATATCAGACCAATTATTGTTAGATGTTCTATTAATGAAGATTAGATCAAAAACAATCTCATATGCCACAATGAAAAAACGTAAAACAGAGGAGGAAGAACAACAGTTAGAAATAGAAATACAGAACTTAGAAAGCAGGAATGTCAGAACATGTCAAGAAAATGATAGAATAGAAGAGAATAAGTTAAAGCTTGTAGATATTAGAAAAAAGAAGATGGAAGGAGTACTCATGCGTTCAAGGGCCAGATGGATAGCAGAAGGAGAAAAAGTATCAAAATACTTTTGTAATCTTGAAAAAAGGCACTTTGTAAATAAGAGTATGAAGAAATTAGTTACAGACAAAGGAGAAGAAATCCATGAACATAATGTAATATTAAAGGAGGTTCACGATTTCTATAAACATTTATATAAAAAGAGACTTATTCAAACATGTGAAATAGCAGATATTGTTAAGGAAATGCCTAAACTTAGTAATATAGAAATAGAAAACCTTGAGGGTGAAATTACTTATGAAGAAGCTACCCAGGCACTTAAACGCATGCAGAACAATAAGAGTCCAGGTACTGACGGCTTTTCTGCCGAATTTTTTAAATTCTTTTGGAAGGATCTTGGATACTTAATTGTCAGGTCACTAAATGAAGGTTTGAAGAAAGGTGAACTGTCACAAACACAGAAAGAAGGCATAATAATTTGTATACCAAAGGGTGACAAACCAAGAGAATTTATTAAGAACTGGAGACCGATATCTTTATTAAATGTTGTTTATAAAATTGGATCTTCTTGCTTAGCAAATAGAGTTAAGTCTGTGCTGTCCTCTTTAATTAGTGATGACCAAACAGGATTTATGTCTAACAGATTTATTGGTGACAATATTAGATTAATATATGATATGATTCATTATTTAAATTCAAAGCAGTTGCCTGGTTTATTGATTTGTATAGATTTTGAAAAAGCGTTTGATACTGTTGACTTCACTTTCATGATGAAAGTGTTAAAAGCATTTGGATTTGGTCCAGTCTTCTGTAGATGGATAAGTACCTTTTATCAAAATATTAAATCAGCAGTAGTAGTAAACGGAACGGCGTCTTCTTGGTTTCCAGTAGAGAGAGGATGTCGTCAAGGTGATCCCATTTCACCCTACTTATTTCTTCTATGTGTTGAAATCCTTGGCATAATGATAAGAGAAAATAAACTGATTAAAGGTATTAATATTAATAATACAGATCATAAAATTGCACAGTTTGCAGATGACACCCAACTGATGACCAAAGGAGATAGAATATCGTTTGAGGAGATCATAAGGACAACTGACTCGTTTAGTAGTTTTTCAGGATTATATATGAATGCAGGTAAAACTCAAGCAATATGGCTGGGTAGCAGAAAACAATGTCAAATTAGATATCTACCTCATTTAAAAATGGTATGGAACCCACCAAAATTTAAAATCTTAGGAGTGTGGTTTACTGTTGATTTAGAAGAATGTGAGGAATTAAACTATAAAGACAAAATGTCTGAAATTAGAATGTTATTTAGAATATGGATAAAAAGACCGATTACCCCTTTAGGAAGGATAGCTGTTCTCAAGTCACTGATTTTATCAAAAATAACCCAGTTATGGATGTTTCTACCAAATCCACCTGATGAATATATTGATGAGCTGCAGAAGGCATGTTTCAAGTTTATTTGGAACAAAAAACAGGATCGAATAAGTAGAAAAACAGTAATTAAAAGTACAATATTAGGAGGATTAGGAATGTTTGACATCAAACAATTTATTAAAGGTCTTAAACTGAGCTGGATACGTAAATTAAAGTTTTCAAACCATAAATGGACAATAATAATAAAAGAAAGCAATCCAGTTATCAAAGATATTGATAGATATGGACCCTGTCTACCAACACCTAATGATAAGAATAAGTTCTGGATCCATGTTTTCCAAGCCTACAAAGAATTTTGTCAGAAGGTCCCACTATTAAGTAGTAAAGAAGTTTTAGCAGAACCAATCTTTCTGAACCAAAATATTAAAATTGGAAGTAAGATTTTATCATACAGAAATTGGATGGAAAAGGGGGTCTGGAATATTTCTCATCTAGTGCACGGGGACAGTAGTTTCCTTTCCTATGAAGATTTTAGTCAAAAGCATGGAAATATAACAAATTTCCTTACTTTAAATGGTTGCATAAGGTCAGTTAGAAATTATATAAAAAACCTAAACATTAAAATTGATAATAACACTGCTTTGCAGATGAGAAAATCATTACAAATGATATATTCAGTGAAAAAAGGAACAAAAGTTTATTATGATACTCTAGTTAAAAACAATACGACCCCTAAATGCTGTAAGAAATGGAACGATTTGTTGCAACTGAACATTAATTGGAAACAGACATTTCACAAAATACACAAAATAAGTGATGTTAACTTAAAATGGTTTCAAATAAGATTAGTTCATAGGATTATTGCAACAAACAAATCACTGAAACAGATGAATATCTCTCATAATGATAAATGTAGCTTCTGTGGATCACATCCAGAAACCATTGAACACCTTTTTTGGAGATGTGAGATTGTGCAGAGATTTTGGACTGCTTTCCAAACTGATATTAATAACAAATGCAATAATGTATACAATGCCCAATTATGTGAAGAATTAGTTTTATTTGGAAACTCACACACATTTGCTACAGATGACATTTTAGATTTTATTATTTTACTTGCCAAAAACTTTCTGTACAAATGCAAATTCAATAAACAACCACCACAACTCAATGCATTTAAAACACAGCTCAGATACAGATACAAAATCGAAGAACATGCATCTTATATACTAATGAACCATCATGCTTTCCGTACAAAGTGGAACAGTTACCTTCCAATTATGGGAACTGTTACTTAATCATAATTTCACATGTTCCATAGTTACCATTCTATATAACAGTCCTTACTTTGTACTAACATGTCTTTATTTATTTCTCAATATGTATTATTTGTTTATTTTTTTTAACTTTTATAGTTGCTGTTGTCTTTACAATGTGACCAATCACAAGTTTTCTTTTCCAATAATGCAGAAGTGGTATACTCATGATCATTATTATTATGACATTATAATGTCACCACTCGCTTTCGCCTTACCCTAGATACCATTACTATAATAGTTGATACATTTGATGCTGTTGCTATGTTACAACTGGTCTAGGCTATTTACTATTAATGTCATCTTAAATCACCATGATTACTACAATCATTAAGATGTAAGCATTGATTGATTGAATGATTGGACAAATCTTCCTTTCTTCTTTTTATTTTTTTTATTTATTATTTTTTGTTTTGTTTTTGTGTGTGTGTTTGTTTGTCTATTTGTTTGTTGTTGTTGTTATTGCTGTTGATGTTGTTGTTACAGATTTGTTTTGCCTTGCTATAGCCTGTTTTGTTTTATTTTGTCTTATCTATCTCTCTGTAGTGGAAGATGCTACTGTTCGTTGTATACGGTTTGGTTCATACTATTCTCTGTATTGTATACATGTTTTTGGAAAATTAAAAAAAAAGTTAAAAAAAAAAAAAAAAAAAGTGACCCACTGTCCCTTTCGCTATTCTCTATTCTTTTTACCGCCTCTTTTCTGTCTTCAGCTCCCCATCAAGCCTTCTTTTCCACATTCTTTTTTTCTCTGCGGCCTTCTTAAGGCCCGCCATGTTTGCTGTGTGGCGCGATCTGTGATGGAGGGGAATGAGATCCTGGGGATTGAGAGAGCTCGCTGCTCTCAACACATCCCTTTGGCTCAGACCTCTCCTAAGACAGGCGGCATACATTGGCCCATGTGTGTCAGTCGGCTATCCCTATGTGGGGCTGGGTGAAGACTAGCAGTTAGAGGCTAACGATGATAACCCCAACAGTGCTCAGTTCTCTCTCCCCAGGAGCTGGGCATGACCGGGTGGAAATGCGTTAGAGCTAGACTGTTGGTCGTATGTCCCTCCCGAAACCTGGAAGGAGTCAAGCTGGTGTTCCCTTGACCCTGGCCCCTAAGTTGGACCCCATGGTGGGTGGGTAAGGGAGGGATGAATTAAAGATCCCAAAAACCATGGCTTCCATCCAATCACACACCCCTAAACTTGCTAAAAGGAGGAGACCAGGAACAGATAGTGACTCGGACTCCGATTCAGAGGTCGGAGAGACCTCTGGATATTGGCCGTCGTGGCATGTGGTGGAGGGCACTGATGATAACAAGCCCTTGTCGGCTCTCAGCCCCTTCCCCATCCAGAAAGGCTTCCAATGTTTGGCAGGTGCATTGAAGTCTATCAAGAGGCTGAGGAGCAGAATGTTTCTGGCGGAGACGACATCGAAAAGGCAGACACAGCTTCTGCTTAAAGTGGCTACTTTTGTGGATAGGGCGGTGAAGGTTTCCCCTCACAAAGGTCTGAACTGCTCAAAGGGGGTCATCAGATGCCCTGAGTTGAGAGGAGTGTCTGAGGCAGAGATCAAGAGTGAGCTGTCCTCTCAGGGAGTGACAGATGTTTACAGGGTGACAGTAAGGAAGGGGTTGGACAGAGTCCCAACCAACACATTCTTCCACACCTTCTGCTGCCCGAATGTCCCCAAGGACATAAGAGTTGGGTACCTGCAGGTGAACATAAGTCTGTACGTGCCTCTACTGTGCTTCAAGTGCCAGAAATTCGGACACGTGCGGGACCACTGCAAGGAGGAAGAGGCGTGTGGCACCTTTTTAAAGGCAGCGCACCAGGGCGAGTGCATCAGTCCAGCCCGTTGTGTGAACTGCGGAGGCAGCCACCCGTCTTCGTCTAAAGACTGCCCCACCTGGAAAAAAGAAAAGGAAATCCAGAAGGTGAAGACGGAGAAGAAAATCCCATTCTTTGAAGCCCATAAGCTAGTGAAGGCTACATTGCCTATGGCAGGTCCATCTTACGCATCAGTTGTCAGACCCAGAATGTTGGACGTTGCAATCCAGATGACGTCCACTGGTACACAGACAGATGACGTACTGACTTTGAAACTGTTGGCCTCGGGTGGAGGCGCTGTATCCACCCCTTCCCATCCTATACGGCAGTCCTCAGGAACTGCTGGGCAGGGGGGGAAAGCCTCAGGTGGAGGCATGATGTCCACCTCCTGTGCTGGTGCTGCAAGAGACTCTGCAAAGAGATGGCAAGTTTTTATCTCTCTCAGGTTTTAACTCCATTTTTAAACCCGCTCAACCGAAGCAAGAGGAATTGACGGGAGGTGTCACACTTTTTTACATAAGTCCCTTTTATATAGTACAGTTCCTTTAAACACCCCTTTACAAGCGGTGGCAGTCAGAGTCACACTTAAGAAAACCATCACTGTCTGTTCTCTGTATCTTCCTCCTTCTCCGTGTTCGGAGGCAGGACCTCATGAACCTTGTCGATCAGCTCCCACGACCATTTTTACTGTTGGACTACTTCAATGGCTACTCCCCGCTCTGGGGTAGAGAGGTGACATCAGCCTGAGGTCTTCTTTTGGAAAACTTCTATCTAATGTGGAGCTATGTTGTCTTAACGACAAATCACCCACTTAGCTTCATCTGTCTTCTGGGAAGCTCTCGTGTTTAGATCTGTCAGTCTGTGATCCATCGTTGGTCCTGGACTACAAGTGGAAAGTGCACGACGATCTGCACGGGGGTGACCACTTTCCTCTCGTCCTCCGTTCCACCGATGTGGAAGGTGACTGTCTGCCTGACCGCCTTAACTATGACAAAGCCGACTGGGAAATTTTTACCACGAAGTTAAGAGCGGAGCTGCAGGAAGAAACTGTCTTACAAAGCAAGGACCCTGCTGACACTCAGACACAGATCATTTTAGAATGCACCAAAGCAGCAGTCCCATCGTCTACCTCCAAGCCTTAGATGCCAAGAATGCCCAGGTTTAACACTGAATGTCTCGGAAGAGAGCGCAACGTCGCATCTTTCAGAGACCAGAGACCGATAGTGTTCGAGCCCATCAACAGCTGAGGGCGAAAGCCAGATATGTTTTTAAAAAGAGCCAGAGAAAATCATGGAGAGATTTTTGCTCTTCCTTAACCCCCAACACACCCAAGAAGAAAGTGTGGAGGGTTTTAAAAAAAATTAAGGGCAAAAACGTCTGCCCAACTTTTCACCATTTCAAGCTCTCAGACGCTCTGATCACAGAGAAGAAAGTAGTTGCTAATTTGCTAGCCTCCCACGGGTGTTCAGTTCTGGCACTTTAGTTGGCCCAGCGAAAGTTCGTGAACCCGGGGAGTAGGGCATGGATATAAATAAACGCAGCTGATAAACAAACGCTTGTTCAGTGGTAAATCTGCTTTGTTTCTTTCGCGCATCATCGTCCCGGATGGATCGGAAATAACGACAAGAGAAGTGGTTTTCTAAACAGAACGCAAAATAAGCTTTCCCTTGACTCCAGACACAATATGTTTTCTTCCATAGCGATTATTGCGGCAACAATTGAAACGTATATGAAGAAAGAGAAGAGAAGGATAAGCAGAAACATAATCACAAAAATCGTTAAGTTTAAATCCCTCTTTGAAAAAACAGGCACTTATCACAATAAAATCGTAAAATCAAACAGAACATTTAGCATGCCTGCATGCAGATCAGCTTACCTGTTGAGTTGTGTGATTTTTCTTGGCAGCACAAGTGTTTACATGAACACACTGTAGCATGGTGAGTGCAAGCAGCAGGGGGATGGAGAACGGGGTGAGTGTCTGTCGGCTTTTGGCACTGCCGTGTAGCGGTGATTAGGTACACATTCCACTGCTCACTGTCTCATCAGCTTTTAGCGGTATCCTTGCTCTGCTGTTCTGTGTTCATAAAATGGTTTCGGCACAGCATAAAGTTGTCCGCTAAACATATGCACTGAAAGTGCAAAGTAAATAGTAAATGTTTGGTGTATAATTCAAACTTTTAATGACTTGGAATAGGGAGCCACTTGTCGAAACGCATAACCACCAATACAATATCACTCCCGTGACAAAAAAAAAAAAATCTGAACAAAACATGCGCAAATAATAAAAACAAACAAAACAAACAGATGAACAAACAAAACACTAAACACAGAAAAATCTCAATATAACAAATTCTTTTTATGTGAACTGAATATGCATGCAAACAAAAACAAAATTGAACAACACACAACACTGGGCACACACATGCGTGTGTGAACACACACACACACACACACACACACACACACATTGGAAGCACACACAAGCATAAACACTTATGAATCAAGTCACACACACACACACACACACACACACACACACACACACACACACACACAGAGGCTCACACGCATGCACACGTGCATGCACACACACACGCGCACACACACACACACACACACACACACACACTGGCTGGAAACACACACACACACACACACACACACAACACACACACACACACACACAGGCTTGCATGCACGCACACAATGTTCAAGTTCAAGAGCACTGTTGTTTATCTGCGGGTTTGCCAGAAAGCAACAGAACACCCTGCAGTCGAGGGGACACAGCGGTCAGCTGTTCCTGCATCAGAACATTGGTCTGTTGTTCCTCATCCCAACGTGTTTTTAAGGTATTGACAAACGCATGTGTCTCCTCGCCACCTTGCTCCCAAAGCAGACCCAGGCCACACCCCCATCTATTCATGAAGTCAACACAGTGGCACTCTAATATGTGTTGTTTGGGAGTAATGTTTGTGTTGGGGAAACTCTGTCAGAAAAATTGCATGTACTGTTTGATGTCTTGTTCTATTCTATCAGTCTTTCTGTGTGACTCGTGTGTGGGACACTTGTCTGTGAACAGCTGCAAAGAGTTGATTGAGCGTCTGAAATTTTGCTGCAATGTCATCTGCATGCTGGTTGTCTGTAGTCTGAAACGTTTTTTGTATAACACTCTGACAGATGTTTTCAGTGACTAAAGGCTGCAGGTATTTATGACAATGATTGCCCACAAATGATGCCATGGTATGCTTGCACAGTGATCTTGTTGTCTTTCAACACTGTGTCCAGGTTTGAAGTCACAGGTCCAGAAAGAAAAGGCAGTTCTGTCTCTTGCTTTTTCTCTTCAATCCTGTCGTACAGATCATCAATCTGGTTCTCGACTTCAGTTTTCTCTTCTGCTAATGACTGTTGCATGTGCCTGCTTTCTTTTTCCAGTTCTAAGATTTCTGTCAGCCTTGTTTCATGCACTCTCTTTTCTGTTTTATCTTCTTCAGTGGCATGCAGATCACTGACAAACTGTGTAAATGCTGCGTTGTTGTCTTGCTGAAGGTCTTGTTCCTTTGCTAGTGTTGCAGCGATCTGTTTGTCAAGCGTGTGGCAGTCCTGTTCTAACAAATCATGATGCTTTTTGACAATGCCAAGTAGAATATGAAAGTAAGGTGGAGCAACCTGTGTCAGTTCTACATTGATCAATGGCTTGTGGGTGGCATTGTTGAAGGCTTTTGCTTTTTTCTTGTCTTTGCCATATAAACGAAAGTGTCTGTTATCACGATTAATATTGGTGAGTGTCCTGGGTGGAATGCTTGGCTGCTTTGTTAGGTCCTTCTTCAGCTGCTGTTTGGATGTCTGACACCAGAGACAGGGGTGGGAAGACTGGGTTCCAGAAATACCATAAATTTTCAGGAGGTAATCATAATCTCTGAAGAAGAATACGCGAATGTGTTTGTCTTTCCATTCTGTTTTTTGCAAGTTCTCTATTTGTTGCTTATATGGATGGAGAACAGTTTTCAAATTTTCATAACTGTCTTTGCAGTTTACAATTCTTATCAGCCATGTGTTCTGCTTTGAATTAGGTGCTCTGGTGTTGGCTATCTGCAGCATGAAGTTGAAACTGTCTCCACCATAGTCCCCACCAATCTTCACCCAGATTTCATTGGATGGTATGGTGTCATCATGACATGTGAGAAGATTTTCCTCTTCGTACTTATCCAGTAGTGAGGACACAAACTGAAGAAGGTCAGTGTGACCAACATAGCCAACATTGACCGGCACGTCTGTTTTCTCCCCATGCATCTCAGCGCTAGAGCTTACTATTTTTTTGTCTACTGTTATATCTCCACACACAATGTTGTTCTGGAGCCGTCTCTCAGCATGTTCGCTTGCTATTGCCACACCTTTATTTCTGAGACATTTTTGAAGTTTTCTGAAACTGAACTTACTGGCCCCTAACTGTGCCCTGAGCGCCGATGTTTCTTTACAAGAGATGGATGGTCTAGTAATTCCTGCTCCCTCTAACACCTTTTGCCTGTGAATTTTGGTGGGTTTTTTCAATTCAGTACTATGTTGTTTGATTGTGTCTTCAGTTGTCACACCTGACACATCACGCCTGACATTTTCAACAACTTTCGCAGGCTTTCTTCGGGATGAAAGGCTGACCTTTTGTTTTGCATACAACTTTGAATTTGCCTTTTGAATGATTTAATATTGTTTTTGTCAGTTTTGTGTGATACTCAGTTTCGTGTTTAGTGAGGGGAAAAGTGACGTTATGTATGGAACACAGGCTTTGTTTTGGGATGATTGGGGATGTTGTCATGTCTTTGAATCGCTTTGGGGTGTGTTGTGTCGATACAGACGTGTGTGCTTTTTCTGGAGTGTGCAACATCATTGGCAATGTTTGCATGTCACTCATGGATACAGATGTGTGCGGTTTTTCTGGAGTGTGCAACATGATTGGTGATGTTTGAGTGTCACTCAGTCGTGGTACTTTCTCTGGTGTGGATGTCACTGGAGGCAGAAACAATGTGTCTTCTTCTGTGTCACTGGCATTTTCTGTATTGTTAGTGACTGTTCCTGTCTGTTTTGGGCTGCCTCTCTTCCATCTGACTGGTCTACCAGCTTTTGCTTGAGATGCAAAGTGTGAGCAGGTGCCACATTCGTTCAGAGTAACAGTGGGGTCAAAAGGAGACCACAAGTCTGCTGCACAGTCACTGTCAGCTTTAGCATTTTGCAGGGTGGTTGTGCTTTCTGTTCTCTTTATCTCTTGTACCCTAGCATGGCACATGCTACACAAAGTTGTGGAATGTGTATCACTTCTGTCACGCATGATATCGATGCCGTGATATTCCTCAAGTTCTGATGGACAGAATAACAATATCTCATGCATTCATCAGTACGTTTTTTTTAACTCCCACCGCACACTCTACACAGACTGTGCAGTCTGCTTTTGTGTACACTTTCTGTATGACTGTCTTTCTCCATGTTATACCTCGATCCTCTGTCTGATTAATTCTTTATACTCTTCAAACTATGAAACACACACACACACACACACACACACACACACACACACACACACACTGACACACACACTGTGGTGCACACACACACACACACACGCACACACACATACTGTGGCACATACACACACACGCGCGCGCGCACACACACACACACACACACACACACACACACACACACTGTGGCACACACACACACTGACACACACACTGTGGCACACACACACACACACAGACACACACACACACAGACACACACGCAAGCACGCACGCACGTTCGGCCAGCACACACACGCACAGTGATGGGCACAAGAAACAAACAAACAAGCAATTAAACATGCACAAACAGACTCGGCACAGCACTCGATTGTAGGCCCACAAAGCAAAATAGATTGTCAACATCCAAATAAGAAAACTCACACAAAAAACAAGAAACAAAAAATTGAAGAGAAAAGAGAAAGAAAAAAAATCTGCGAAAGTTAGTCACAGGTTTTGCAGTGCCAGAGAGTCAAAAGCAGTTGACACTCACCCCTTCATTCCACGAGAAAGATGAAGTTTTTTTAAGGTAAAAAAAAAAAAAATGAAATGATGATGTTGATAAAATAATAGAATTGTGTAAATCAAATTAAACTGCACTCCAATAATACAAGCAGGAATAGCAATAATTCAACTTTCTGTAATCACTGCAGGAAATGTGTGGATGCTGTGAAAACGTGGGAAAAGTGGGGCGGGGGCTGCGGGGCCGAGTGAAACAAAGAAGGCGGGGCCAGAAATACCACGGCAAATGCGCTGGCCAGTGCAGAGTGTGGTGGGAAAGTCTGGCATTAAAAATATTTTGACCCAAGACGCTAGACGCTGCGCAGCAACTAAAGAGCCGGATTTTGTGCTCAGCTGAGTAGCTGTGCTCCACAATCGAACTGAACTCTAGATATGCCAACAAATCTGCTCTGTTTCTCAAAACCAAAAACCTGAAAGAAAAAATGCCCTGCAACTTCTCTTCTGGCAACGCAGAGAGCTACAACCTTCCTTTCACTATGAATGAATTAAAATCTGCCCTTCAGACCTGCGCAGATTCCTCTCCAGGAATGGACGAGGTTCATTATAAACTTTAAAAACATCTTCCCGAAACTGTCTGGACACCCTGCTCAAAGTTTACAACCACATCTGGATCACAGGCTTTTTTCCACCCTCTTGGCGGAGAGCCCTCATAATCCCGGTGCCAAAACCGGGAAAAGACCCCTCAAACCCCTCCAACTACCGCCCAATAGCACTGACCAGCTGCATCTGCAAACTGATGGAGAAGATGGTCAACGGTAGACTGATGTGGAAACTAGAGACCGACAGCCTTCTGGCGAAAGAACAGTGTGGTTTCCGCAAGCATCGATCTACCGTTGACCATCTGGTTCATCTGGAAACACTGTAAGGAATGCCTTTGTCAACAAACAGCATGTGGTGGCCATATTTTTTTTACTCAGAGAAAGCTTACAATACCACCTGGAAATTTGGAATCCTCTCAGACCTGCACAAGCTTGGCTTCCAAGGACACCTGCCCCAGTTTATCCACAACTTCTTGCAAGACAGACAATTCCAGGTGAGGGTCGGCACCACCCTGTCCGACATTCACAAGCAGGAGCTGGGTGTTCCGCAAGGGAGCATTCTGTTGCCGGCTCTCTTCAGCATCGAAACAAACGACATAGTCCAGTAGGTTCAGAAGGGATCGGACAGCTCGCTGATTGTGGACGATTTCGCCCTGTATGCAGCTGGCAGCACGTACGCCAGCATCCAGCGATGGCTTCAGCTCTGCGTGGACAAAATTCAGTGTTGGGCAGAGGAGAATGGTTTCACCTTTTTGTCCTCTAAAACTGAGTGTATTCATTTTCATAACTTTTGCCAGTTCTATCTGGACCCTGAAATCTGTCTGGGAAAATCCACCATCCCGGCAGTCAAAGAAGCCAAATTTTTTGGGGTCGTTTTTGATCAGAAGCTGAACTTCCTCAGCCATATCAAACATCTGAAAATATCCTGTCAAAAAGTCCTGAACATCATCCGAGTTGTGACACACACGGACTGGGGTGCTGATAAGAGAACTCTCTTGCACCTCTACAGAGCCCTGGTCCGGTCCTAACTGGATTACGGATGTGTAGTATACGGCTCGACCAGACCGTCTTACCTGAAACTGCTGGACCCTATACACCACCAAGGGCTCCATCTCAGCTTAGGGGCATTCCGCACCACCCCTGTGCACAGCCTGTATGCAGAGGCAGGGGAACCGCCTCTCTCCAACCGCAGATTGAAGCTGACCCTAAACTATTATTTATCTGTTTTCTGAACCCAAAAACCCTGCTTTCAACGTTGTGTTCAACAACCCCTTCAACAAGAAATTTAAAGACAACCCCAACTGCATCCCTCCTCTTGGACTCCGCATTCAGCCGCACATAGAAAATGCCGATCTGAATGTCGGTGGCATCTTAGACTTCTCCAAGTTCCCCGACAGCCCACCATGGACCTTTAAAACACCTGAGGTCCGATTCCATCTGGCCTTGTACCGTAAAGATTCCACCAGTTCACTGGCCTACAGCACTTACTTTTCGGAACTCTGCCACAAATTTCTCACTTTCCAAAAAATCTTCACTGACGGTTCCAAGTCAGAGGATGGAGTCGCTGCATCTGCGTTCTGTCCCGCCTTTCCTGACCAGCCCTCAACAGAACACATTCTATCTGACAGCTCAGTGTACACTGCAGAACTGACCACACTGGTTCCGGCAGTAAAAATGGTTCTCTCTTCAAAACAAAAGAGATTCATGATCTTTTCCGACTCCTTGTCAGCCCTGGAGGTGATTGCCTGCAGGAATCTGACTCATCCCAAACTGCTGGAATTCTACGAAGCTTTTACTGTCGTAACAAAGAAAGGATACAAGGTTGTGCTGGCCTGGGTTCCTGGACATGTTGGCATTTGTGGTAACGAAAGGGCAGACCAGCTGGCCAAGAACACTTTAAAGAAAGAATTATCGAGATCCTTCGTACCATACACAGACGTGAAGCAGAATGTGAACACTAATGTTAAGGATCTTTGGCAAGAGGAGTGGAACACCCAGACAGACAACAAGCTGTTTCAAATCTGTCAAGACCTAAAAGAGACCCTCCCATCGGGGGTGAAGAACAGAAAGGAGGAGTCTGTGCTGTGCAGACTGCGTGCGGGGCACACTATTTTTACTCATTCTTACTTGTTGAAGGGGGAAGAGGCCCCTCAATGTATTCCCTGTGATGAGCCTCTCACCGTGAAACACGTGCTCCTTGACTGTTGGGATCTGCATGACGTTAGACATTACACGGCGGTTTCTCTGAAGACATTGTTTCATGATGTCCCTCCGTGGGCGCTGATGGACTTTTGAAAGAAGTGAACATTTTTTAATCAGAATTGAAGGTTTTTAACTATGGAAGATTTTTTAAGCTTTGAGTGGAAAGCTTAAAGTGGTGCCTTGTTTTTATTGTTTGTTTTTTTACCCTTGTAGTAGGTATTAACGTGGCGATAGCCTTGAGATGGCCTTAGTGGTCGGCGAGGCTCTAAGCACCGTAATTTGATTTGATTTGATTTGTGTGTGCATGAATGTGTATTGAGCGTGTGTGTGTGTTAGTGTATGTGTGTTGTTTAAGTGCATGCACGTGTCTGTGCGTGTGTGTGTGCATGTGTGTGTGTGTGTGTGAATTTTACCAAACTGCTGATTTAGCCATTTGTTCTTATTCCATGATTCTTTTTCCTAATAAAACATAACTGCCGCAGTTTATTAGCAGCCGGAATATGCATGCTAAGAAAATTGTACTAAGTGTGCATTGCTGCAGAAATGTACACACATCTGTATGCATGCATGTTTACGTATGGTTGTATTTTATTCATTTATTTCTTTATCTATTCATTCATGTTTGTGTGTCATTGTGCATGTGTGAGTGAGTGTGTGTGTATGCATGCACATGTGCGCACTTGTGTGTGTGTATGCGCACCCATACTCACATTTGAAAGTAATTTTAACCTATTTGTTTATCTGTTTATTTTTATTTTTTTCATGTTCGTCCTGTTGATTATTTTAAATTTTCAGTTGCTCGCTCACTTGCTTACCTACTTGAAGTTGACAGTAACAGTGGTGTGTATGTGTGTGTGTGTGTGAGGGTTCATTTTTTTTTTTTTTTTTAACTCACTCCATGCCAAGAGTTTTTGCCCTTGCCAATCCCTGAAAACCCAGGGTTTGTATAGGATGGGGAAAAAATTGTAAAAAAAACCAAATAAACACCCAGACAATTGATATTTAGTATATTTATGCAAGGAATATTGTTCCATATGTGTGCAAAAAATCAAAGTATTTACTCACCATCTTGATGTTGATCGCAGTATCCATATTTTGTGTATTTTTTAGCATTTTTGCACCCATCAGAAAGGTACACCAACATGTTCCACATCACATTCTAACACTATTTGAGGAACTGAAGACCTAGTGCATGCAATGGAGTATGAACAGGTGATGAAGAAAGTTGAAATTCACACATACAAAAAAATTTTTGTCTCTACATAATGAAAATCAAAGAACAAAGAAAAAAACTCAACCGGCTGGGTGTTGACTGGCCAGTCACCTGACAAACCTGGTGTGCCAGTGAAGGGATGTGCAAGAGGGAAAAAGGAAAAATTGTCAGTCCAATCACTGGTAAAAACACGTGCAAAATCGTCCGTTTCCTCAGTGGTTTCGTCATCTGTGTCTGTCTCATCTGCTGGCACATGTTCCTCACTTTCCTCTCCATTGTAAACACTCTCTTCAGCGGCCGAATCTATTTCTTGTTCATCGGGATCTGGTTCAAGTTCAAATTCACTGTCCGAAGAATCAACATGATCTCCTTCGACATCAGAGCCTTCAGTTTGGATCATTTCCAAAGCATCTTCGACGCTGAGTAACATTTCACCTCTCCGACCGTGTCGACCACTTCGCCGTGACGCCATCTTGTCAAACAACTTACAAAGCTGACAGGGGGCACGCTTTGTTATCAACTGCGGTTGAGCTTATCGCGACACACACGCAGCGTGTGTGAATGAAAAGCTGACCAGAGGTGACGTAAGATATCACATCTGCTTTTGATTTTCGTATCCGACGTGTCACTCCGACAGCACGACTTTTTAAAATCCAAGTCCGCATATGCGGACATTGGCATCCAACGCTTTCTCCGACGATATCCGCATATGCGGACAATGGCAGCGAGTGAGTTAAACTCTTAGGCAACTACAAGCTTAAAAACACTCAGGAGAGCACGCATTCAGAGGGAGTCATTGTGTCATGCTACATTGGACTACACAATTGAGTTCATTATTTGTTTTGAAGTGAAAACTGACTGACTTCAGGTTTTTTGTTTGCTTGTTCATTAATTTGCTAGGACACCTGTGTTTAGTTATTTGGGTAGATGTGACTGGTTGTCTCGTTCATCATTTATCAGATGGATTCCCCTGTTTCCTCAACAAAGGTGGCAGAGCGTCGCAGGTCCTCCAAACCTCCGTAGAGCTTCCGGGCCGCTGGGATTGGGTCGGGCCAGGTTTTCTCTCTTGGTGGAGCGGGCAGGACTGCAGCAGATGTTCTGTTGTCTGGCTGCCTGTTCTGCAGGGGCACTGCTCTGTGTCGCCGATACGGAGTTTCGTGTATAGGTGGTATTTCAGGCAGTTGTAGCCTGTTCTGGGCCTGAAAATGGCTACCTGCTCTCAGCGAGTCAGCAGGTAGTACGGGTCTGCTCTGTTGTGGCGTGGATGCTACTGCTTCCACTTTTTATGCAGCTTGACCTTAATGATGGTCCTGGATTCAGAGTAGCTGGTAGACCTGTCCATCTGCTCTTTCGTAGTGCCTTCCTTTGCCAGGGAGTCAGCAGTCTCATTGCCAAGCACGTTGCAGTGGGAGGGAATCCACTGTAGGGTGACTGTGTGACTTGTGCAGAGGGAGGCTAGAGAGGAGGACAGATCGTTGAGTTCTGGATCTCTGTTGGACCAAAGGGCCTGCAAGATGGACAGGGCGTCGGTCAGGAAGACAACATTGTGGCTGGCGTAGGGGCTGACCTCGATGTGGGCTGTTGCTGTTTTCAAGGCTTCTGCTTTGGCTCTGTAATTGGTGGAGTACAGGCCGGTAGCGAGGCAGATCTTTTCTTCTCTACCTCCTGGATACTGAACATAGACTCCTTCCCCTTTGTTCTGAATGGTATCTGCCACAGAACCGTCAGTGTAGACATGAGTCCAAAACTCTTTGGGGAACTGGGTGTGGAGGCGTTCATGGGTGAGGGACTTTCTTTCAGGGCCACTTTGAGAATCTTTGGGGCCAACACCAGAGATGCTGCACTTGATGAAGGGAGGGGTTCCTTTGCTCCAGGCAGGGACGGCAAGACACCGGGGTATCACTTTGGGGGCATGGTCAAGAATATCTTGATGTTGCTGTTCTAGGATACTGCTCTGGTGTACAAAGCTACCTCTCTTAAGCCATCATTTTGTTGGCTGGGACAGTCTGTCCTTCATGGGGTGGCCTTGCAACCTCTTGAACTTGGCAGCCTGGGTCAAGAGTTTGGCGTCTCTGCAGTTCTCAAGGGGCTGGAGCTCTGTGATGGTTTCAAGCTCCTGAATTGGTGTAGACTTCATGGCCCCTGTGATGATACAGGTAGCGTGATTCTGAACCTTGTTGATCCGTTCGAAGTTGGACTTGGCTGTAGTGCCCCATGCAATCATGCCATACTCCAGCACTGGCCTGACTCTACAAGTGTACAGCCTCCTGAGGGTCGTGTTCCCTGCACCCCATGTTGTTCCTGCCAGCTTTTTCATGAGGGCAAGTCGTACTTTTGCTCTTGATTCTGCTTTCTCTGCTTGCTTCTTCCACGTCAGGCGTTTGTCAAAAGTGACTCCCAGGTATGTAGGGTTGTTCTCAGCAAGCAGAGTTTGTCCATCGATGCGCAGGTTGGCTTTCTGTTCTTTGGGTGAGAGGCTGAAAACAGTGTAAGTGGTCTTTTTGGCATTAATTGTCACCAGCCACTGTTTTGTCCAGCTTAAGAACATTCAGCGCCTGCTGTAGTCTGTAGTTGGCAATTGTGAGGTGTTCTTCTGAGCACCATAGGACAAGATCGTCTGCACAGAGAGCTTCCTGGACTTTGTGTGGCACATCTTTGACGATGTTGTTGATAAAGACAAGGAATAGTGTAGGGCTGAGGACACCTCTTTGAGGAATTCCTTCTCTCAGTGTCTTCTTCTGACTGTATGCTCCATTGACATGGACTCGGGCCTTCCTATTGTTCAGGTACTGCGAGATCCACTGGTACATACAGCCAGTCATACCACTCTTCTGGAGCTTCCTCTGGAGGCCATCCTTCCAGACTTTGTCGTATGCCTTTTCCATGTCTATCCACACCATCAGTGTATGTTGTTTGTCCTGGAAGCTGTCCTCCATCTTCTGGGCTATGTAGGTCACTTGGTCCTAGTGGAATGATGTTGGCGAAAGCCTGCCTGCTCTGGAGTGATGATGTTGTTCTTCTCCAGGTGCCAAACTAGGCGCGAGTTGATCATACGCTCTAGGAGCTTGCCCACACAGCTGGTGTGGCTGATGGGGTGATATCAGCCCTGGCTCTGTCTTTGCCCGTCTTGTGGATATGCACCATGTCAGCTTCTCGCCAGCTCTGTGGAACATGCCCCGTCTTCCAACTGTTGTTGAAGAGAGCAAGGATTTCGTCTTTGCTTTGGTGCCAAGGTGTTTTAGCATTTCCTTGGTGACTTTGTCAGGATCTGGAGATTTTTTGTCCTGCAAAGACTTTACGGCTTCTTCAAACTCATTCAGTTTGAAAGGCCTGTCCATATATCCAGGCTGGTCTTGGTCATCCTGATGATTCTTCATTTCATCATGGACTTGTTGCTTTCTGTCCTCTGACACAGTGATGTTGCTGATCTGCTCATAGATGTCTATGAAACAGTTTGCTACCCCTCTCCCTGTCACCATCTCCTGGTCTTTTTGAAGTGTGACAGGCACTGACCTTGTCTCTTTGTTGTTCATGGCTTTGGTGAGTTTCCAGAATTTTTGCCATCTCTGTCAAGTTTCAGTTTTTCTGTTTTCTCCATCCAGCTTGTTCTTGCAGCTTGGATGTAAGCCTTTCTGTATTTGGCAGTGCAGGCTTTGAGAGTAATGTTGTTTTCTTGTGTTGGGTTGTTTTCAACCTCCTCTCTAGTCCTTGTCACTTCATCTTCAAGCTCCTGCAGCTCTTCTGTCCAATATGGCCTGTAGTTCTTGCGAGCGCCACATAGAATTGCCTTTGAGGCTGCTTTCAGGATGGCTTGGTTGAAGTTTTTGGTGGCTCTGTTGATGTTGTAATCATCCATTTTGATGGTCTTGCAGTACTCGTCAGAGAGGCCCGTGAACATCTCCCAATCTGCCTTCTTGTAATTCCAGATATGACTGGTAGAAAGTTTAGTTTTATGGTTCCCATTGACTGGTTAGTCGGTAATTTTGTTTAGCTTTTTGCCCACTTGCACACAAACACACACACACACACACACACACACACACACATGCATGAACGCACACATACGCAGATAAGTACATAGTCACATTTTGCCATATTTATCATTGATTTGTGTTTGTTGATTGTTTTGACTGATTGTGTATATTATTTTTTTTATTATGTATTTATTAACGATTTGCATATGTAAACACACATACATCTATAGAGAGAGCACACCAAACAGAGACACAGAGAGAAGGAATTGAAAATTGTGCAGAAAGAGGGAACAGATACAGAGAGAGAGGGTGAGAGTCAATACTGCATTATCACCAGAGGGGCCAGGCGGAACATGCTGGAGGTCTTTCAGTATAGATAGCATCCCTGCCATATGGAAATTCTGTTCTTGAAATTTCCTTTTTTTTTCTATCACTCTTCTTTGCTTCTGCCTTTTTACTACCTTCACTGTTGTCTCCTTTTTCTGCCTTCCTGGTCCATTCCCCTTTCATTTTTCAAGGAAGCCTTGACACTTTTTTTTTTCTTTTCCGGAGTCTATTATGTATAATCTGTGCTGTTTTGCTCTGGTGATTAGGTCGTTAGATTATAAACACTGGGATGATAATAATGACAATAAATGGTATTTATATAGCGCTGAATTTTGTGCAGAGACAAATCAAAGCACTTTCAAACCAGTCATTCACATGCATGACTCTAAACTTGATAAACTGAAGACAGAGAAGATGCAGGGGAGGGAGGCTATCTTGGAAATAGATGGGTTGTAAGGCCAGGCTTGAAAGAGCTGAGTGTGGGGACCTGATGAAGCGAAAGAGGAAGTTCATTCCATAAGCAAGGTCCAGAGACAGAGGAAGGACGACGTCCAATAGTGGAGTGTTTGAATCTGGGTATGTTGTAAACAGAGTGGGTCTGAAGCCGATGGCAGAGAGCGAGATGGAGTGTAGAGGTGAAGGCAACCCCGAAGCCGATCATAGAGAATGAGATGGGGTGTAGAGGTGAAGGCAACCACAGAGATAGGAAGGGGCAGATTTATGAATACATTTATAACATGTGCTGATCTTGTACTTTATTCTGAGTGAGACAGGGAGCCAATTGAGATGTTGCAAAAGAGGAGTGATGTGCTCAGATCTTTTCTTTCAGAGAACAAGTCGGGCAGCAGAGTTTTGTATGTGCTGAAGGGACTGAATAGATAAAGCAGGCAAACCAGACAATAGGGAGTTACAGTAGTCAAGGCGAGACTGAATGAGAGAAATGACAAACCTGGATGTTGCATCGGTGGACAGATATTTCCATATGGAACTGATGCGCTGCAATTGACAATAGCAGGATTAGCAGGTCTGACCAATATATGTTTGCATGGATGGTATGTTGTCAAGGACATCACCAAGGTTCCTGACTGAACTGGAAAGAGAAATGGATATACTGCCAAGTTTGATTGTGTCAATTGTGATGGAAGAGAGTTTTTGTTTAGTTCCGATGATGATTGCTTTGGTACGTTCAGTTGTAATTTGTTTAGAGTCATCCAGTTTTGAATGTCCAGGAAGCAGTTGGATGTTTCTTGCAAGAGCGAGGACAAATTTTCAGGGTGTCACTTTTCTGAAGAAGAGCTGTGTACAGTGTGAAAAGCACAGGACCTAAAACAGGTCCCTGTGGGACTCCGTGTTTGACTTTAACAGGTTCAAACTGACAATTATCAACTATGACAGACTGGAATCGGTTGGTGAGATATGATTCGAACCAGCTGGGAGCTGTGCCGTTGATACCAAATGTAAAATGAAGACGGGAAAGAAGGATTGAATGGTCTATTTTGTCAAAGGTGGCTGACAAGTCAAGAAGGGTGAGAAGGGAAATTTGTCCTGAGTCAGACACTAGCAGTAGATTATTCAGGATGTGGAGGAGAGTGGTTTTGGTGCTCTGGTCAGCAGGGTAGGCAGATAGGCACTAGCTGCCAATGTTAGTGTTATTTGCCTTAATGGCTTTTTAATGTATTTTTTGTTTGGCCTTGAAGTATTGTTGTTTTTTTATGATTTTTTGTAATCTGGGGATGGTAAATTAAGTGGAATGGCTGGCGTCCTCAGCATGGCCTAATCTTATTTGCCATACGAAGCGAAATGGTTGGGATACTGTCATGAACTGTGTTTTGTGGATTTGTCTTAGTGTTTTTTTGTAGATGTGACAGTTTTGTGTTGACGCAGTTGAGTATTTGTATGGTTTGACAGTACTGATATGGCACTGTGCGGTCAGCTGGACTACAAGCAACAAGAACAAGGAACACGCCACCCTTCACACCATAAAGATACTGTCAAGGGCGTCGAGTGCCCATCAAGTATCTGTTGGTATGTCTCTGATCTCAGCCCACGCTGAACTCACCAAGTCAGGCTTAAGACACCAGGACCTGTAGGAGTGGGGTGTTTTGGGGTGTTTGGACACGTAGAGAACTAGAGGCAAAATTTCAACTGACCTCAGAAGTTAGGTCAAGGGCGAACTGGGGCGATCAGACCCCAAAGAGGTACTACAGGGGTCGTGTGGAACTTATTCGCTGTGAAACTCATGAGTTTGCTTAAGTTGTTTTGGGGGATTTGTTGCGTGCAGGAAGTGGTGCGAGCAGTGATCAACATTCTGACCAATGAAGAACAAGCAGCAGGCCTACAGCAGCCAGCAGGCATCGGTCAACGCCCCAGGCCAATGTGTATGTAACTTGATATTTTCGCATTTGAACATCCTTGTAAGGGAGGTAAATCCGTGCTTTCTTAAAGATGGAAAGCATTCTCCAGGCCAGTGTTGTTTCGTTCTACCAGATTTTTAATTACTGTTGTTGCTGTTATATTCCCTTTTTTTTCTGCCTTCTTAACTACTGAAACCACCAGTCCTTTCCAAATTTGGGTATGGTGCATCATTCACACAGACTATATCTGCCCAATCAAAAATGAAAGCAGATGCCCCAAGGGACATAACCCTACCATCCACCTATCGTATGCCTTCCCTTTGAAAGTTGTGAGCAGCCAAACAATTCTTGTGGTTTGTCACCTGCTCTTTGTCAAGTTCAGATGTGAAACAGTATGAGGACTTGGCTAGCTTTGCTTGAGGGTTGTTTTTTTCTGTGAAGCAGTGGGCTCAGGTCTAGTCTACTTTTAACTCTATTAACTTGATCAACAGATTCTTTAGCCAAACATTATACTTCGACCTGGGAGTGAAACATTTCATTTTGATGAAATCTAGAGATTCTTATCAAATGTGCGCTTTTTATTAATAGCGCCAACAACACATGGTGTGTATACACACCATGCTTTTCACATTTAACAGGGAAAACACAGGTGGGAAAACACATTTTACCATCGCTCACAAACACATAGACACACAGATGCCCGTACACACATGTACAAACAGATGCATACTTACACGCAAGTGCTCATGCACACAAATATTCACATACACATACATGCATGCACAATATGCATGCTCAGACACCTGCACACCTACATGTGCATACAGACGCATGCACACATGCATGCAGATGCACACACGCATACACTCACTCACATGATCTCCATTCTTGTTTAGCCCCTGGGGCTGATGGTATTGCTGCACATCTTCATCACTTTGTAACTTTCGGTGCATTTTTACGCAGTGCTTTTCTGAAATTACCTCAGCAGATGATGTGGCAATACACTTCAAGACTGCAGTTAGGAAATGTTGTTTAGATCTTGGATCCAAAGCTGAAGTTTCAAAGATTCATTTGCATTACGAGCATGAAGTGTTCAAATTTGTATGCAGCCTTTGTCTCTCATTCCAATCTTCACTGCTGCCATTGTCTCTGATTTCTGTGTATGTGCTGCATCACATATGCATATTTATAAATGCTCATGTTTGTGCTTGCTCACTCATACATGTGTGCACACACACACATACGCGCGCGCGCGCGCGCGCACACACACACACACACACACACACACACACACACACAGAGAATATCAACGCGTGTGCTGACTTGAATATATGCCGCATTTAGATTATTGAATATGGACAGGGTTGATAGGTAGATTTACAGTTAAATGGTTCCAAATTGGACATTTATATACATTTTGGGTTGGTTTGACATACCAGGTATTGACTGTTTTGGGAAAGAAGCTACTGGCAAAATGACTGGTTTGGGTCTTAGTACTTCTATACTGATGACCTGAGGGTAGCATCTCAGATTGGTTTTGGTCTTAATACTTCTATAGTGACAACCCAAGGGTAGTATCTACAGTCAAATGGTTCCTGAATGCACATTTATATACATTTTGGGTTGTTTTGACATACCGGGCATTGACTGCTTTGGGGAAGAATTTACTGGCAAAATGACTAGTTTTGGTCTTAATACTTCTATACTGACAACCGTAGGGTAGCAACTCAGATTGGTTTTGGTCTTAATATTTCTATTCTGATGACCCGAGGGTAGCATGACTGACAGATTTTGCTTTTCTGAGTAGCTGCTTATGGTGTATGTTGTCTAGAGGTGGTAAGTCAGACCTGATAATCTTCATGGTGGTTTTTATAATTCTGTTCAGAGCTGTGATTTCTGCCTTAGAAATGTTTCCATATCAGACAATGATAGTGAAGATTAACATACTTTCAGTGACAGCTTTTTAGAAGTTAACCATGATTTCTTGTTTGAATCCAAACTTTTTGAGGTGTTGAAGACCGTACAGGCACTGCTGTGCTTTCTTAACATAAGTCTGAGAAATCAAAATTCACTGATGATTCTCTGCTTGCTTACTGTTAATGACAAGTGGTTTGGGGTCAGACTAGCAGCTATTTCCATGTTGCCATATAATAGGCATCCTTCAGTCTCGGAAGACTATGGAGTTGCACTCTAGGTGTTTATTCTGGTACAGCGTCGGGTGTGGCTGGCCAGTCTGACGCGGGAATGACAGTCCCTGTGGCAGAGGGCACAGATGAAGTCTGATGCTGGTCTGTCTGCCTGGGCTGCAGCCTTTCTTCTCATTCTCTTTTCCTCATGCTGCTGAGCAAGTGTCTCTTCGAACTTGGAAAGACTTTTCTGCACAGTCTGTCTCCAGGCTGACCATTCGAGGGCTGTTGCTTCCCAGTTGTTCTGGTCGATGTTCAAGGCCTTTTGGTCCCTCTTGCACACGTCTTTGAATCGCAGCTGTGGTCTGCCTGTGGGACGTTTTCCCTGCACAAGTTCTCCATAGAGGAGGTCTTTAGGGATTTGTCCGTCGTCCATGCACACAACATGGCCGAGCCAGCACATACGTCGCTGTTTCAGCAGCGTGTACATGCTGGTGCATCCAGCTCTTTCCAGGACAGTGTTGTTTGGGACCTTGTCCTGCCAGGTGATGTTCAGAATGCGTCGGAGGCTATGCATGTGAAAAGCATTGAGGTTTCGCTCTTGTCGGGCACGCAAAGTCCATGACTCGCTGCCATACAGGAGGGTGCTCATGATGCAGGCTTTGTAGATCTCGATCTTTGTGTGCTCAGTCAGCTTGCTGTTGTTCCATGCTTTCTTTGTCAGTCTGGTCATGGTGGTTGCTGCCTTGCCGATGCGCCTGTTGAGCTCTGCGTCAAGTGAGAGGGTGTCTGAGATAGTTGATCTCAGATGAACAAAGTTGTGGATGACATCTAGTTCATGGTCATTGATGCTGATGGCTGGGGGCGAGTCAGCATCTTGTCCCATGACCTGTGTTTTCTTCAAGCTAATGGTAAGCCCGAAGTCTTGGCAGGCATCGCTGAAGCAAGTCATGAGCTGCTGTAGGTCCTCGGCTGAGTGGGCTGCGTCGTCTGCAAAGAGGAAGTCACATAGGCACCTCAGCTGGATTTTAGTCTTGGCTCTTAGTCTGGAGAGGTTGAAGAGCTTTCCATCTGTCCTGGTTCGGAGGTACATACCTTCAGCTGCAGGACCAAATGTGTGTTTCAGCATCACAGCAAAGAAGATTCCAAACAGGGTGGGAGCCAGGACGCAACCCTGTTTCACTCCACTCCGTATGTTGAAGGCAGCTGATGTTGAGCCGTCAAAGACAACAGTGCCTTTCATGTCTTCGTGAAAGGATCTGATGATGCTGAGAAGTTTGGGTGGACATCCGATCTTGAGAAGGATCTTGAAGAGGCCATCCATACTGACCAGATCAAAAGCCTTTTTGAGGTCTATGAAGGCAACGAAGAGTGGCTGCCTTTGCTCCCTACATTTCTCCTGAAGTTGTTTGAGGGAGAAGATCATGTCTGTAGTGGACCTGTTGGCACGGAAACCGCACTGCGATTCAGGGTAGACTTGCTCTGTAAGTACTTGGTGCCTCTTCAGTACTACTCGTGCAAAGACTTTCCCAATGATGCTGAGGAGGGATATGCCGCGATAATTACTGCAATCGCTTCTGTCACCTTTGTTCTTGTACAGTGTGACGACATTAGCATCCCTCATGTCTTGTGGTACTTTGCCTTCACTCCAACAGAGGCAGAGGATTTCATGCAACTCAGTGATGAGTGTCTCTTTGCAGCACTTCAGTACCTTGGTGGGAATACCGTCTTTCCCTGGTGCCTTGCCAGAGGCAAGAGAGTCCAGGGCTACGCTAAGTTCATCTATAGTTGGTTCTCTGTCAAGCTCTACCAGCTCTGGTAGGCACTCTATGACATTCAGGGCATCTTCTGTGACTACATTTTCCCTTGCATATAGTTCAGTGTAGTGTTCTACCCAGTGCTCCATCTTTTGTCTTGAATCACCTCCCCTGTAGCTGATTTCAAAGGGGCAGTTTTCTTTTGCGTTGGGCCCAATGCCTGCTTGATGCCATTGTACATCACCTTGATGCTGCCTGTGTCAGCTGCGATCTGAATCTGGGAGCAGAGATGAAGCCAATAGTTGTTGGCACATTGCCTGGCACACTGCTGGACTTTGCTGCAAGCAGCACGGAGAACCTGGGGGTTCTGCTCACTGGGATTGGTTTTGTATGCCGTCAAGGCGTTTCTCTTGGCCTCGATGACTAGTGTCATTTCTTCTAAGTGGGCTTTGAACCAATCAGCTGACTTGCTGGTCTTTTTGCCAAAGGTGGACATGGCGGCGTTGTAGACAGCATGTCTGAAGTGTTCCCATCGATCTTGGGCATTTGCAGTGGGTGGGCCAGGGAGAGAATCCTCTAACACACTCGTACGTTGCAGTCTCTTTGCGCGGAGCTTCACACTACTGCACACCAAAGAGTGGTCAGTGTCACAATTGGCACTCTGGTAGCTGCAAGTGATCTTGATGCTGGAAAGGTTGACATGTCTGGTGAGGATCAGGTCGAGCTGATGCCAGTGTTTGGATCGCAGGCGTCCTCAGGAGACTCGATGCTGAGGCTTCATGTTGAAGAAGGTGTTACTGATGCACAATCCATGATGACAGCAGAGCTCTAGCAGGCGCTGGTCATTCTCGTTCATTTTCCCAGTGCCAAACTGACCCAAGGAGGTGGGCCAGGAGTTGTAATCGACACCTACTATGGCGTTGAAATCGCCGGCGATGAACAGTAGTTCTCTGTCAGGAATTCTCCTTATAGCAGCACTGAGGTCGTCATAAAACCTGTCTTTTGCTTCTGCTGTGGATGCCAAAGTTGGTGCGTAGGCACTGATTAAACTGACTGGTCCTGAGGATGTTTGGAGTCAGAGAGACAGGATTCGCTCTGTTCCTTCTGTTGGTGGGGTTATGGACCCCAGTAATCTGTTTCTAACTGCGAATCCCTTGCCGTGTTCTCTGACCTCGTCTGATGGTTTGCCCTGCCAGAACAGGGTGAGGTCTCTCTCCCTCACAGATCCTGTTTCTGGGAGCCTGGTTTCTTGAAGGGCGACGATGTCCATCTGCAGTCTGCTCAGTTCTCTGTCGATGACGGCTGTCTTGCGAGCATCATTTACTTCCTGCAGGTCGTCAGAAAAGCCTGGTGTCATTGCCCTTACGTTCCACGTGCCATATTTCAGGGCGGGAGTTTTCATTTTTCTGTTGCCTGGTGCACAGTTGTCGATCCGCTTGTCGGTTTTCACCTTAAACCCCATGCACCCAGTGAGGCTAACGGATCATGGCGGGGCAGCACCTTACTGGCTGGGGACTGTCCAGCTTAAGGCGGGCGGTAGCTGCCCAGTGAGATGTGATGACCTCTCCCACCGTCGGAAGCAGCCCTGGCATCTGACTCTACGCCAATTGAGTATGCAGACTTATAACCGTTAGACTGCTACTTCCCGTGTTTTGTAGACGCTGCAAAGCGAAGCTGGAGTGACCTCTCCAGAGCACAAAGCCTGGGTAAGTAAGTATGGAGGGCAAGCTGTTACCCATGCAGCAGACCCCCCCCCCCTCCATGTCGCTGGAATGGTCCATTGGAAAGGCAAGCGCCGATACATATGGTTCCAGTGCCATCACAGGAGTTGCCAGAACATTGCTGTATACAGCCTTGGACTGCCTCAGGGACTCCGGCTCCGGATTTTTCTTCAGGATTGACTCCCGAAGCCTTTCCTATGAGTGGGTATGGCCGCAAGGCAGCGGAGGTTTGAAATCAGTTTTCCTTCTCTTAGATGAGCTGTCTTCCCAGACTGATGAGCCCCATCTACCCAAAGCACTGGTTTTCAGGCGCCAGGAACCCGCCTTCACCCCTTCTCCTATCAGTAGTAGCAGTTCTGCCAGGCTTATATCTAAGCCACACGAGCAGGCTAGGAGCTGGACTTAGTTGTCAGAGGCTGTTGGAGACATGCGCCGTGAGGAGCATTTTATTGACAATGTGAGCTTGTCACCCCTCGGCTATGACAACCTTGGGAACCTGTTGCCATAGGTTGGTGCTATCTTGAATATCTATATCTATGTAGAGATTTCAACAGGAATATGATGAGACAAAGAATGGAAGGATCTCAGCGAAGCGTCTTTATAATGCAGTAGCACCAGTACTTGAATACATGGTGAACAATTTGTGAATGAAGCTTGCAGAATTCAAGGAGAGGATGGACATGATCAAGCAATGTTCGTTTTGTGTGTGTGTGTGTTCTTTAGTTAAGCATCTTTTTACTATAAGTGATATTAGATGAGTGTAGGAAAAAAAATCAAGGGAGGGAAAAAGGCACTGTTTACGCATGCATGCGCGCGTGCACACGCACGTGTGTGTGTGTGTGTGTGTGTGTGTGTGTGTGTGTAATATGTGAAGTATGTGTGTATTTGGTTGTGTGTTACTTGATTGCTGAACAGTGAAGTCTGTCTGGTCTCCTCTAGTTTGTTTATGTGTGTGTGTGTGTGTGTGTGTGTGTGTGTGTGTAGTTGATGTTTTAGCGGTATGCCTGACATGTGAAGTTCCTTTTCTTCTACTAAGTTCTAGTTTAGAAGTGTGTCTGTCTGTATGTGTGTGTGTCTGCCTATGTATGAGTGTGTGTGTGTGTGTTTCCAACCCACAAGGACTCATCCTTAAAGAAATGATAGGAGAAATTCTTCTTAACCCATTAACAACCAGAACCCCAACACACCTTGGAACAAGAAAAGGAGACTGACAATGTGATAGACATTGCTCTAACAACTTCAAAATTCAGAGCAGGAATGAGTGCAGCGATGCTTCCACACTAAGGCAGTGACTAACTCCCGGTACTTTTCAGTCTACAGAAACCATCAAGTAAACCCTGTATGAAACCAGACAATCCATTTCAGTATGAAAACAAAGAGGCAGCCATCATAAAAAAAATTAAGATGCAAAAGAAACAAAGGAATGGCGCTGAACTGAAAGCAAACTATTCAGCTCCCATGGTGGAATTCCATTCTTAACATTTTAAACTTGTAGTATTGGATCAGAAATACATGCTGTTGTGAGCAGTCAGTGTGACTACGTAAGTGTAGTTTTAGTGAGGGGAGAATTTTCATAAAAACAAAAGATGTAATGAGATTTGTTTGTTGACACTTGTGTATATATATATATATATATATATATTTTTTTTTTTTTTTTTTTTTTTTTTACAGCAGCAGAGACAATCATGTCAGGTGGCAGTAGTCATGGTTACACAGAAAACTATAGTGATGACTACAGCCGCTACAACCAGGGCCGTCGCATGCAGGCTTCACCACCAAAGAGACCATTCCAGACTATTCGTGAGCTCAACACTGTTAATATCATCTTTGTCACTACACCATCATCATCATCATCATCATCATGAACACTTAACCGCTTCAGTACCTCAAGACAGAAATTTCCAGGATGTTCTAAGTGCTAGAAAGTGCCCCTTGATGGATAAATTTGTGCTTGTCATAGCAGGAAATTTCATGTGTCTGTTTTTGACTTACTTTTGTAAACAAAGTGAGTCTATGTTATAACCTGGTGTTTGGTTGTCCATGTGTGTGTGTATGTGTGTCCATGGTAAATTTTAACATTGCCATTTTCTCTGGAAGTACATTGTCTGTCAATGCCAGATATTGCTTAAATAAAATAGGGAAAAAATCTTTACAGTCATACCAATAATAGGTTGTACGTCTCCTGAATTTAGCCATATTTCTGAATAATTTTGTTGATGCTCATTCCGGATTCCGAAAACATTGTTACCCCTTTGCAGCTGCCTGAACGTAGGCAATGTCTGGTAAGAAGACACTGTGACCTCGTTTTTCTTGTTCACAGTCAAAAGCAAAGAAATACAAATTCTGGACAGAAGACATACAGTGACACTTACTACATTATTGACGTGTTTACTGCATATGAATATTCTTAAGTAGACACTGAATTAACTAGAATGAACATAAATGAAAATTTGAATCGACTGTTTCACTGAGTTAAGGTCAGCCTTGTTGACACTGGTCTGTGCAGATCTTGACAAAATATGTTGCAAAGCCTGATGAATCAAAAGAATTTCTTGAATGATTATTGACGTGATTACTGCATATGAATCTTTTAAAGTGAATACTGAATTAACTAGAATGAACAGAAAAGAGAAATTGAATGGACAGTGTTTGTAGTTTCTCAGTGAGTGTAAAGATAAGCTTGTTGAACACAGATCTTTGCAGATCTGTAAAAAATGGACACATATTGCAGTGTGTTTGAGGCGACAGGAACATCTCCTTTACCTTGGACTTAACCTCTTGACTGCGCTGTTGACATACGGCGTACGTCATGAAATGTCGCTCACCAATGCTGTATTAACGTGCGCCGTACGTCATGTTACAACGTTCTGTGTTTCGAGTCCCGCATTACAGAAAATGCAGTCTGCTAACCATTAAATTAGCTCCCCTGAGAGCTCATTATCTCCTGAGTTCCATAAGCTAAAATTATTCATCGGATTGTCATATTTATGGCGAAAGTTTTGCAAGTGCGTACGAAGCTCAAGTTGTGTTTGCAAAGCCATGGCTGAACGCAGACAAACCCCAACACTTGCACTAATATTGAAAGAAATCTTTCGCGATGCAAACAGTAGAGATGAAGATTGTGGACTGAATAAGATAGAACTGCTGAAGATGATGATTTTGAAATGGAGGAGAGTGGGAGGTGGAGTTGCTTGACAGAACTGAAGACAGACAAGCTCAGCTGATTCAAGATGCAGGTGGGTGTTTACGAGGTTTGTCAGTTTATTATTTGCTTTCTGTTTGTTGTAACAATGAATATGACTGCATTGTGTGTGTTTTGAATGTGTTAGCTGTGGTAAGTAGCTTCGTCAGTCACTGTTCAGTGTGTGAGAGTGAGAGAGAGTCACATGTGTACTGTGTGTGACCATCACAGCCCAAGGAGGTGTAGCTTGCTGGCTGGCTCATTGTTGATGACAGCGTGTGTCGCTCACCAAGTGCTTTCTGTGTATTTGTTTCCGAGTGTGTATTGGTTTGTTGTTGTTAGTGTTGTTATTGTTTAGTGTTGTTGTTTTGTGTGTGTGTGTGTGAGAGAGAGAGAGTGGGTGAAGGAGGGGGGGGGGGATGTTTATGAAACTGAAATCAGAGAAAGATATACAGAATTGTATGCCTAAATTACTTTGTAAATGCAACACGTGTGTGTGTGTGTGTTGTCATTTTGTTTTGTATGAGAAAGAGAGAATGAAGGGGGTGTGGCATACCATGAACCAGTTTCAGTGTCAGTGTGTGATTTAGGGGTTTGTGGTGGGGGGTGCGTTAGGTGTGTGTGTGTGTTTCTATTTCAGCTTCTGAAAACAATCAGAAATAAAATGGTACCATTTCATGATCTTTTTATATGTAAAAAAAATAAAATAAATAATGAAAACTCCAAAAACCCAACAAACTTAGTCTTTTATGCAACGTGTTTCAGGTATGCAGCATGGTGATGATCATGATGTTCATCCTGGACCATCTGGAGTTGACAGCTTGCCACAAACCTACAGCTGAAGACCAGCAGCAGCAAGACCAAAGTGCAGTAAGCAAACCTCCAGCAATTCTGGATTACAACAAAAACATGGGTGCCATGGACCATCATGACCAACAGCTGCAGCCCTACGATGCCACAAGGAAAACGCTGAACTGGTACAAATAGCTGTGTGTGCATTTTCTACAAATTGCCATGCTGAATTCACACACCGTCTCCAAAAAAAACAACAACAGGCAACAGCAGTACACTCCTGGACTTCCAGAAGGATGTAATTAGTGCCATGATTTTTGGTGACCAAGACCAAGACACTGCTAAAGACGACCATGCTGTTTGTCTTGTGTGGACGACACTTCATTGATGTCATCCCACCTACCTCACAGAAGTCCTGGCTATAAAGGAGGTGCAGAGTCTGCTGGAAGAAAAGACAAAGAAAGGTTGTGAGGTTCGACTGCCCCAGCAAACCAGCACTGTGTCTTGAAGACTGTTTCTGCAAGTACCACACACAGCGTTTTTACTGGCGTTAGATCCTGGGTGAGTACACCCTTTTCATTCTTTGTGTGGACTGTGTTGGAGTCTTATGCACCTGGACACTGTTGCTCAGCCTTGACAGTGTGTGTGGTTGATCACAACAGTCACAAGAAAGACTGGTTGATAACCTGGTTGATATTGTAGCATGCACCTACATGATGGAATGACAGTCCCAATTTTTTTTATTAATGCATTTTGTGGAATTTTTCTGTCAGATTGACTTGTTATTTGAACATGTAAGTATTACAAACAAAATCTTGGTTCATTTTCCTTTCATTTGATATGTACTTTTATGCATTTATCTTCAGTACTTTTTGAAATATAAGCAAATTAAAATCATTGGCATGTTTTTCTTGTTTTTCTGAAAATTTTCTCAGCATAGGCTATAGCAAAACGTACTAGCAGTGAAGGGGTTAAAGAAATTTTTAAATGCCCGAGATATACCAAAGTAACATGATTTAAACAGCATTATCACTCCGATCACTGTTGTCGATTTATTCCACTGAAAGAACATGATCAAATAATATTTTTTTTAATGTAAATGTTGAACCCGCATTAGCGCAGTGTATGAAACCTCTCATTCTCAACCCAAATGTCCTTGGTTAAAATCTGTTTTGAATCCTTTTTTTCTTTTTTTACCACAAAGCTTTATGTAATTATAATAACGAAAAGAGAACACATTTCAACAAACTAATTTTTATATGTTTCTTTGTATTTGTTTTTTTTTCTTTTTAAGTGTTTATCACAAGTGCATCTTGAAGGCCTTGCCTTTCTTGTTAGATAATGGTTTACCAAGACACAACAGTGGGAAAGCTGATGTGTCTGTTTTAATTATTCAGAAGGGGCAAAACCTAATCAAACTTTTTATTTTCATTCCAAGATTTTTTTTTTTTTTTTCAGTACCCTTCTCAGAACTTCAGATGACACTTTGAGAATAGTAGCTGGTGATTACAGTCAAGCCTAAATGTCAAGAATATGATGCTTGTTGCAAAAAAAAACCTTGAGATTTTGTCACCTAAGATGTTACAGAAGCTTTACAGATCATTTGTGATGATAAGTTTAGTCCTAAGTGTACCAGATAGTTTGTTTGATGAGAAGTAAGTGAGGGTGATGATTTATAGACGGGGGGAGGGGAGGGATGTTACAGATGTTGCAATCAAGAGGGAAATTGGTGCAGGAGGCCAAGTATAGCTCTGTGGTTGACCGTCCACTTTCTAAGGCCAGAGAGGGGTGGGGAGTGATGAAGGGGATGGAACAATGTTGTGTGATCATGTGGCACATGATTTATCTGGCCAGCATGGTTTTAGCATGCACACATCAGACAAGGGGATCAGCTATTGTCTGCAGGCGAGTTATGAACAGTTCTCACTTCTCTGCACTGTATGCCAAATGGGTCCTGTTAACTCACTGCAGATGATGGAATGTTATAGCGTTCCTGATGTAAGGCGCGGTTTTGGACGACAAAAAGCTATAGCAGTTTCGACAATTAAAAAATTTTCCGCGTTTTCCTCATGGGGTAGCACAGCAACCACAGCTACACCGGGCATTGCGAACGTGTCAAGGGTTGAATGGTTTCATTGTGAGATCAGCACACTTGCCGGTGGGCCATGACTTTGGCACCCCACATGACAAGCTAATCTGCATACGTATCAAAAATGGCGCCGTAGGCAATACAAGTGGAAATTTTTGGAGCAAAATAGCTCATGACAGCAGCTTTTACTGCTGCTGAAGTGATTGAAATGTTTCAGACTGAAGGTTTCGACATCGATGAGGATGACGGAAGACTTTAAATAAAGTATCTGAGGTGAAGAAAGCTACCAGCAAGAAGGTAATGACAGTGACTCAAGAGGAGGGCATTGAAGAGGGAGGGAGGTGGGCTACACACAGTGTGAGGAGAGGGGTCAGTGGGTCAAGTACAGCGAGTTTCATTCATTTACTCTATGTTTTGTATTTTTTGTGATTTTTTTCCTAACCCAAACAAATGGGCCGTCTGCAGGGAAAAGCAATGGAGAAAATTTTTTGTCCCGAATGAGTTAACCTCTTTAATGTCCAAAAGTGAGCATGAATTGAGTGGGCATAGCACAGGAAGGCGAGGCAGTTTAAGGATGTGCGTTTGTGTGTGTGTGTGTGTGTGTGTGTGTGATGGGATGGTTTGTGTGTGGATGTTGTCGCTCTTGCAAGAAACATCCAACTGCTTCCTGGACATTCAAAAATGAATGACTCGAAATAAGTTACAATTGAACGCAGACAAAACTGAAGCAATGATCATAGGAACTAAACAAAAACTGTCTTCCATCACAGTTGACACAATCAAACTTGGCAGTACATCTATCCCTCTTTCCACGTCAGTCAGGAACCTCGGTGTTGTCCTTGACAATACACTGTCCATACAAAAATTTATCAGTCAGACATGTCAGTCCTGCTACTGTCAACTGCGGCGCATCAGTGCCATCCAGAAATATCTGTCCACTGATGCAACATCTAGACTTGTCGTTTCTCTCATTCTCTCTCGCATTGACTACTGTAACTCTTTTGTCTGGTTTGCCTGCTTCATCCATTCAGTCCCTTCAGCGCATACAAAACTCTGCTGCCCGACTCGTCATCAGAAAGAAAAGATCTGAGCACATCACTCCTCTTTTGCAACATCTCCACTGGCTCCCTGTCTCACACCGAATAAAGTACAAGATCAGCACTCTATGTTATAAATGTATTCACAAAACTGCCCCTTCCTATCTCTGTGGCTGCCTTCACCTCTACACTCCATCTCGCTCACTACGATCGGCTTCGGATCCACTCTGTTTACGCATACCCAGATTCAAACACTCGACTGTTGGCTGCTGTTCTTTCTCTGTCTCTGGACCTTGCAATTGGAATGAACTTCCTCTTTCACTTCGTCAAGTCTCCACTCTCAGCTCTTTCAAGTCTGGCCTTAAAACCCACCTCTTCCCAAAATAACCCCCTCTTGCCTGCCCTTCCTATCTTTAGTTTCTACAGTTTTAGAGTTATGCATGCGTGTGAATGACTGGTGCGAAAGCGCTTTGGTTTGTCTCTGCACAAGATTCAGCGCTATATAAATACCATTATTATTATTATAGATGGGTGTGTGTATGATCAGATAGTGTGTGTGTGTGTGTGTGTGTGTGTGTGTGTGTGTGCGTGAGTGCATGCAAAAGGGAGCATATGAGAGGAGGAATATGTGTAGAATACCAGAAGCTTGGATTATAATTCAGGGATCTATAAAGTTTGGATTATAACTGAGGACTCCATGTGCTCGTGAGGTATGGAAGCACTTTTGTTTTTTAGTCTTGGCTGCTTTTACATTCTATAGCATATATCTTAAAATGTTTATCTCACATTCATGGTTCACTCATTGCTAACCAGTGTTTTAGGTCAAAGGTTCTTCTCTGCTACTGGTAAGCATGCAATCCAGTACTACCTGCTGCATGTGGGACAGTGAGGTCCAGTGCCACAATATCCTGCTTATCATGTGTCAGGTCAGGTCATTAGATCTGCTACTGGTAACCTGTAATCCAGTACAACCTGTTCAGGGTCGGGTTGCTGGTGACTAAACCGGCACTCCCACCGCTCCCTTCCGGGACTGGTGAGGCGGGTGGCTAGACACCCTTATGGAATTAAAAACGAGATCCATAAAAGGGCGTCAGCTCAGGAGAGCCACCGACGGCCATCTGGCTCCACCGTGCTGTGTGCATGCCACACGCAGCTGGCCCCCGGGGTGTGTCTACCCATGCATGTGAAGTCTGGATCCGACAGAATCTGCGGAAGAAACCTATCGGTTCAGCGGAGAGGAAGGCGGTTACAGCAACGCACTGTGGAGTGCAGAGAGAAAGATGAGACACCAAAAGGATATCTTGGTCATCCACTGCATCCGTGCTCATCCTCCAGTCGTCTCGACTTAGTCTTGCCACTGGAAATAGGTGAACCCGGACGAGAGAGTGAGGTCAACGTTGCGCAACTCCTCTTCACTTTAAACAAACTCATCGTGCAAGTCATCAGTCATCCTTAATGACCTTTCATCCTTCATCCTTTCATCACCCCCAAGTCCTGTGGCGACAGGCGAGCGACGAAACGACAGGTGTGGGTACACTGGCAGTTGCAGCCGCAGACCTGCACACAGGCGCCTCGGGCTATAGGGTCGTTCTTCATCGACAGGAGCAGCGATGGAGCTCGGCAGCCGTCTGAGCGTCTTAGCAGCCCTCTTTAGGAATGCACTGCTCCTCTCCCTGGCATGAGGAAGGGGCTAGAAAAGGTGCCCTAAAAATTGCCTGCTCCATATCACCCTGGCCAGCATACCGCGGCTGGCGGGGACCCTACATCAGCGGTCGAAACAAAGAGAAAGAAAAGAAAAAAACAAGGATCGTTCCTCTCACCATTGGTGCTTGGAACATAAGGACTCTCCTGGACAGAGATGACATGGACAGACCCCAAAGGAGAACGGCACTAGTTGCATCCGAACTCGCCAGATACAACATCAACATCGCAGCCTTTAGTGAGACTCGGCTTGCAGGCGAAGGCGAGCTCTATGAACGGGGATCTGGTTACACCACCTTCTGGAGTGGACGAGGAAGCAAAGAGCGACGTGAGGCTGGCATTGGTTTTGCAGTAAAAACAGCACTTGTGAGCAAGCTAGCTGGAATCCCAAAAGAAGTCAACGATAGGCTTATGACCATGAAACTCCCACTGGCATCTGGCCAGAAGCACCTCACCATTGTCAGTGCCTTTGCCCCAACCATGACCAACCCGGATGAAGCGAAGGCGAAGTTCTACGAGAACCTTCACTCTGTCATTGCTGCTATCCTGAAAGCAGACAAGCTCATCATTCTTGGGGACTTCAGTGCTAGAGTTGGCTCTGACTACATCTCCTGGGATGGAGTGATTGGAAAGCACGGCATGGGCCACTGCAACCCAAATGGATTGCTTTGCTTCAGACCTGTGCAGAGCACGAACTGCTGATAACTAACACAGTTTTCTGCCTCCCTACCCGTAACAGGACGTCATGGATGCACCCTCGCTCAAAGCATTGGCATCTCATCGATTACGTCATCGTCAGGAAAAGGGATAGGCAAGATGTACATGTGACAAAGACCATGTGGGGTGCCGAGTGTTGGACAGACCATCGCCTTGTAGTCTCAAAGCAGAATATTCAAATCCAACCCAAGAGACGCCCCCAAGGCCAGAAGGCTCCAAAACGGCTCAACATCGCTAAGCTGAAAAACATCACCATCAAACAGACCTTTGTGGAGCTGCTGGAAGATCGTCTGGAATCCGCCTCTCTGGACAACCAGAATGTGGAGTCTGACTGGAGGACCCTGCATGAGCTGATCTATAGTACAGCTTCAGAGACCCTGGGACCCATGACCAGAAAGCACAAAGACTGGTTTGATGAAAACTGTGATGAAATCAAGCAGCTTCTGGATGAGAAACGCCGTCTGCATCAAGCCTACCTGAGCAACCCAAAGTCCACATCAAAAAAGGATGTGTACAATGCCATCCACAGGACTGTTCAGCAAAAGTTACGTCATATGCAGGATAAGTGTCTGAGTGACAAAGCTGATGAGATCCAGGGGATATGCTGACGATATGAAGAGGTTCTATGATGCTTTAAAAGAAGTCTACGGCCCCACATCCTCAGGATCATCCCCCCTCCTCGGTGCAGATGGGAATACCTTGATCACCGAGAAGGAGAAAATTCTCAAACGCTGGGCTGAGCAATTGAACAGTGTCTTAAATCGCCCTTCCTCCATAAATGATGAAGCCATAGACCATCTCCCACAAGTCCTCATCAACAAAGCACTGGACGATCCGCCAACACTTCTTGAGAACCAGAAAGCAATCCGTCTGCGAACCAGTGGCAAAGCATCTGGCTCAGACTCCATACCAGCAGAGGTCTACAAGGATGGAGGCATTGTGCTGACTGAGAAGCTCCATCAGCTGTACTCACTCGTGTGGAAAGAAGAGACGATCCACCAGGATTTCAAAGATGCATCTATCGTTCACTTGTACAAGCGAAAGGGGAACCGGCAAGCCTGTGATAACCATCGGGGCATTTCCTTGCTCTCCATCGCAGGCAAGATACTTGCCAGGATCCTACTAAACCGCCTCACAGCACACCTTGACCAAGGTCATTTGCCTGAGAGCCAATGTGGATTCCGGAAAGAGCGCGGAACCACCGACATGGTGTTTGCTGCAAGGCAGCTGCAAGAGAAATGTCAGGAGCAAAATGCTGATCTGTTCTCCACCTATGTCGACCTCACTAAGGCCTTCGACACCGTGAGTAGAGAGGGACTGTGGAAGATCAAGTACAGATGCCCTCAGAAATTTATTTCCTTGGTCAGCCAATTCCATGAAAGCATGCAGGCTCGAGTCCAGGACAATGGCAAAACATCTGCTCCTTTTCCTGTCACAAATGGTGTCAAGCAAGGCTGCATCCTGGCTCCAACACTGTTCAGCCTCATGTTCTCTGCAATGCTTACTGATGCCTTCAGAGATGGCGATGTTGGAATCAGCCTAAAGTACCTCAGAAGGCTTCAACTTCAAGCAAAAACGAAGGTCATGACAGACATCATCAGAGACTTTTTGTTTGCTGATGATTGTGCCCTCAACGCTGGATCTGAAGCTGACATGCAACTCAGCGTCAACAAGTTTGCCACTGCCAGCAGGAACTTCGGCCTTACCATCAGCACAAGGAAAACTGAAGTTCTCCATCAGCCAGCCCCAGGGAAACCCCACGTTGAGCCCAACATCACAGTCAACGGTCAGAGACTCAGTGCGGTGGAACGGTTCACATACCTTGGCAGCACACTGTCAACGAAATGCAACCATCGACAATGAAGTGAACATCAGGATTGCAAGAGCAAGCGCAACCTTTGGTAGACTCTCTGCAAATGTCTGGAACAGAAGAGGCATTGGTCTTGAGACCAAGCTAAAGGTCTACAGAGCAGTAGTTCTCCCCACACTACTGTACGCCTGCGAAGCTTGGACAGTGTACCAACAACACGCCAAGAAGCTGAACCACTTCCACACATCATGCCTCAGGAAGCTACTGAACATCAAGTGGCAAGACAGGACCCCAGACACGGAGGTGCTTGCAAAAGCCACCTTTCCCAGCATCTTCACCATCCTGATACAGTCCCAGCTTCGCTGGGCTGGACACGTGATGCGCATGCCAGACCATCGGCTGCCCAAAAGGCTCTTCTATGGCGAGCTGCAACAAAGGAAGAGATCACACGGAGGTCAGAAGAAGCGCTTCAGAGATACTCTGAAAGTCTCTCTGAAAGCGTTTGATATCAACCCTGACTCCTGGGAGGAATCTGCAGTGGACCGTAACAAATAGCGCGCTGCTGTGCACAAAGGCGCCAAATTGTGCGAGGCCAACAGGACTGCTGCAGCTGTTCAGAAGAGGCAGGCCAGAAAGTCACGGACAAACAAGCTCCCTGACAATGATATGCCTGTCTTTGTCTGCCCCAACTGTCAGCGAACATTTCGTGCGCTGATTGGACTATTCAGCCATCTGCACATTCACAGATAGACTCATGAGCATCCCCCCTCTCCCCACCACCCTCCCCCCATCCCCCAGTGGATGACAACGATGGTCATCATCGATCTCGATGGACACACACCACCACCATCCTGCTTATCAAAGGAAAGTGAAGCAAAGACCCATCCTGTCACTTTCTAGGTGTAGGTTCCTCTGTAGAAGGGACTGATTGGCCTGCCAGCAGGCAACACTTACATGCCATCCTACACAAATGTGTCCGTAGCAAACAGGTTCATTTCCTGCCTCCTGTTTCCACAGAGTTTGGCTACGGGCAAGACCAGGTGACTGGCAGGATAACCTGCCATAAAAGGAGGTGGTTTCAGGCTACCTATACATAACATGTGGCACGCATGGCCACTGGTGTGTGGATATGCCCTGGCACCCACAAACCTACCATCCATGTATGGGTCAAATATGAAGAGGTCATCCCAACCATGGAACAGGTGGAAGAGGAGGCATCTCCCAACGGCTGCAAAGGCAGATGAAGATGCCCAACAACAGGTAGGGAGGCTTGTGAGTAGCTGCAAGAATGCCGTGGACCCATAACACTTAGGACCTGTCTTCCTAGAGTGAGAAGCCTGGATTCTGCGGACTGTGCAGAAGAAACCATCATTGGTTCAATGGGTAGAAAGGTGATTCTCAGCAATGGGCCATGGAGCGCAGACAGTGTGCAGTGAGACACATGCAGAACACTGCTGGCCATCCACTGCATCCAGATCTATCTCCAGCCGTCTCAACTATGTCTTGCCACTGAGTCCAGATATGCCGGGACGATAGAGTGAGGCTGACAATGTGCGCAACTCTCCCTCACTTCAATCCAAGTCAAGGACAAGTCATGACTTCAAACCCACCGCGCAACACCTCAAGTTCTGTGGCAATGGGGGAGTGGCAGCCCTCTTTAGGATTGCTCTGCTCACCTGCATGGAGGAGCTAGAAAAGTTGCCTCAAACATAGCCAGCTTCACTTCTGCCTGGCCAGCTTACCGCGGCTGGTTGGGATCTCTCATAGCACTTGACCTACAACAAAGAAAAAGAAAGTAATGGTGCTCAAACTTGGCACTTGGAACATGAGAACTCTGCTGGATAACATCAAGGCAGACAGACTAGAGAGAAGAACTGCACTGGTTGCCAAAGAGCTAACTCGCTACAACATGGACATTGCAGCTCAGGGAAAGGCATCTAGCAGACAAGAGCCAGCTTACAGAACATGGTGGTGGATACACGTTCTTCTGGAGCGGTCGCAGCAGCACTGAATGACAAGAAGCAGGCATGGGATTTGCCATCAAATCTCCCTCACCTGTAAACTCACCAAACTTTCAGAGGGCATCAACAACAACCTGATGACACTTCAGCTCCCACTTCCAAACAAGAAGAGTTCAACGTTGATTAGTTCCTACACTCCCACCATGGCCAACCCAGATGACATTAAAGACAAGCTCTGTGAAGAATGCAACATCCTCATTTTCAGCAGTCCCACAGTCAGAGAAGCTCGTTGTTCTCAAGGACTTCAATGCCAGAGTAGGGACAGGCTACCAAAGCTGGGAAGGGATCATTGGAAGACACAGCACTGGCAAATGTAACAGCAATGGCTCACTGCTCCTCAAGATGTGTGCCACACATGACCTTGTCATCACCAACACCCAGTTCTGCCTACCCACCCGTAAGAAGATGTCATGGATGTACCCACGCTCGAGGCACTGGCATCTTACAGACTGTGTCGTCATCAGGAAGAGGGACAGGCTGGACGTCAGAGCGATGAGAACCATTTGTGATGCAGTCTGCTGGACTGATCACCTCCTCATTGTGTCCAAGTTTAGTCCTTCACATTCTGCCCAAGAAAGGACCCCAAGGTCAGAAGACTGCAAAGAGGCTGAATGTCTCCAAGCTGAAAAGCAGCCAGGTTGCAGAAGAATTCATTGACGACCTTGAAGGAAGACTGCCAGACACACCATAGGAAGACGGGACCAGCGTTGAGGAACAGTAGATGGCCTTCAGAGACACTGTCTACACAGCTGCTCTCGGACATGTCAGACCAGCAACATGAAGAAACCAAGACTGGTTCAATGAGAATGATGAAGAAATACAGGCACTGCCAGCAGAGAAACATCAACTGTTTAGAGCACATGAGAACAGTCTCATGTCACAAGCCAAGGAAGATGAAGTTGTGAATGCAAAAAGAATGGTAGAGAAGAAGCTTCACGAGATGCAGGACAGCTGGTTCACCAAGAAGGCGGATGAAATCCAGGGCAGCCGGGACACAAAACGCTTCTGCAATGCACCTTTGACCAACCCAGTTTTACCGGATTGTACATGATTTTTACTCACTGGATGCTATTTAACCAGTAGTGAAGATTTTATTTCTGTTCCCCAGCCTGACCAGATTGTTCTCCAGCGAAAATTTGCTGAATTGTTATAGCCAGTTATAAAGACATGAACAGACTACTGTTGTTTTAATCTATCTGTCTATAATGTGTGTGTGTGTGTGTGTGTGTGTTATGTATATGCTTTGGATACATGACTGCACAAATGTAGTGCTCAAATAGTCTTTGTCATTTCCACAGTGATCATACTCCAACAGTTTTGTTTTTGACCAATGCAGACACATACAAAATTCAGACTTTTATGAAACAAATATGGTACAGAAACTGTGCCACATCAGCACACAACAATGATCATACTGACAATGGGTGAGTGGGTTTTTAAGATAAGTTTTCATTATTTTTCATCTGCATTGTAGTTTGCATATTTTTTGTGAATCATGGAAAGTTTTGCTTCTCATTTTTTATGAATTTAACATTCTTTTTTATGTTATGTGTAGCCGTGTACCGAGTGGTTATTCAAGGGTACGGCACAAAAGACTTAACTAAATGATTGATTGAATGAAAGGATAGACAAGATCCCACGCACAGGCCAGGAACATATAGAGGCCAGTCACAAATGGGTTTTTCTATTGTTTTATTTACGATAGTTATGAGAACATAAAAAGAGAAAACTAAGAAGAGACGACTGAGAAGAAGAGAAGATAAAAAGAGAAAAGATAATGAGAAGACAGTGCCTGGAATGACACAAACAAATGTCATAAGCACAACATGGCGACACAAGTGAATAGTAAAGCACATGTATGCATATTACATGGAAAGACTACCTCTCGGGTTTGGGATACGCAACAACATAATGCATATGTGTGAAGACCAAACGCTGACATCAAATGACATTTCTAATACATTTAAATAATGCAGTTAAAGTGATTGAAGCGATGCTGACTTAGTGAAAGTACACTGACAGTATAGATTAGGTAAAGCTTATACTGTGTCAAAGTGACTCAAATGAATCAGTTTATCATGTTGCACTGTACTGGAGTAAGCCAAATAGGAGAGAGCATGACAACTAAATTACAATTAACAGACTGATACATCAGGTGGTTTTAACCAATAACTGATATTAATCAAACACTATCTTGTAATCATAACAGCAGAACACTGCACACATCTTAGAGTACTGAGAATCAGTGAAACACTGTAACCTTCATCAGTGATAGCAAATGAGAAAGAACGCATCATATGCACCCACTAGAACATTCTCGAACAAACTATTTGTGTCCAGAGACGTCACTTACTTTGACGTTAAGAAGAATCAAATGGAACACTGCTCCAAGCATATGACGGCATGACAATTATTTAGATCAATCATAGCCGAGCTGTGACTAACATGTCAAAGCAATAACTGAAAATAGAATTAACTGAACAAAGCAGTAACTGAACATACTCATATGAACACAAGTACTGTGTCGAATAATACAATTTACAAATCAACACATTCTACACACTAGTACTTACAGCAATATGTAGCGAGGTGTCAGCCGTTGTGGGGGCACACACGACACAACACACTGCTCGACGCAGCAAGAGAGAGAGAGAGCAGGCTCTGGTCAGATGACTGACCAGGTATGAAATGACCACTCATCACTCACTGTGCCAATTTATGCAAGTTTAGCGGACCGCAAAGTCCGTCACGTGTGCTGCGAGCAGATTGTCACTAATCAGCCCAAATCCGATGAGAACTGTGCTTGTTACAAGGTGTTCAGTGACATATTTCTAAATGATTCCTGAACTGATTTACATCGGATAAGTTGCAAAAGAAAAAGCTCAACACCTACTGTATAATGAGTATAAAATGAAGTGTTGGTTATTTAAGATGAATTTATAATCTTAATTTAAGTCACCTGAACAGGGTCGGTTTTAACGAGCTCATCGCTGAAAATTACAAACTGCGTCAAATCATTTTAATGTAGGCAAACATAAATGGAATAGACTTAAAGATGGAATTGCGACGATTCTGCCAGTATATAATACTTGTAGTTTACTGATCTGACAAAAGAGCTATTAATTAAATACTTTGGAGCAGAAACACAGATTCCAGCTCAGCCAATAGCGTACTGCGACATGACACTGGTCGAGTTGTGAGCAGGTGGTCTGGCGAGGAGGACAAAATGATGTAAACGGAGTGACGTCACACATTCTGTGCGCGGGTTAGGAGGGAAAACTGTCGTCTGCTAATACAGCTTGTGCGTGAGACAAGTATTGGAGCAAGCATAGCGCTTGGTCACATATGGATGTGTTAGTGTGGACAAAAGAAAAGATTATTCCCTGTGAAAAAGAAACTTCCCATGTCTTTTGGAAAGTTCCAATCACTGTTGTTGTTGTTTGTTTTTTGGGTTGTTTTTTTTCATTAAAGAATGTAGATCATTAAGATTTTTCAGCTTGTGGTGTTTTAAAATTGATCATGTTTCATTGGAAAATTCCAATTATTGTAATTATATGGCAGAAGCACTTACTAAATTGGGTACAATTGTTGCCTGTGCTGCTGTGAATAATCAGAAGAAGTAATGGATATGTCTGGAAAAGCCATAACAACACCCATATTGTCCAAATTTCGCTTGAATAGGTGCTGTTGTTCCAAAGAAATGTAAGTTTCATTTTTTGCATTTTTTGACAAGTTTAGGGGGGTTGGGGGGAAATGTCATACATGGAATGCTGACAATGAGATTTTATTCACATGAAATGATAGTGGTGTTCCCTGTTGTTCATTCAGTCATCCATGCACACTACTGTATATTACGTGAGTTGCACAAGAAAACACACACACTTCATTTTGACTGAATCATGTTCTTAGGCATGCACAAGAAAATGCTACACCCACTCACACAGCAATACATAAATAAAAGTAAGAGGGGATGAAGGGAGGGAGGAAGATAAGAAAATGATTATGTAATCATTTTCATAGTCTTATAACAGCTGATTACATGCTTGCACTTTCAGCCATTGTTTAGCATTATGAATGATTCCATGCTACAGGGAACAACCGAAATGCGGTGGAAGACTACTTCCCTCAACAGAGCACTGGGCGTGTAGCTGGCAGTTCATCTTCCACCCCTTGTCCCTCTCCCTCCCCCCAGTCAGCGTCCCCTGCCAGAAGCACTGGGGGAGGCAGTGGCATCAGTAGTAGCAGTAGTGGCAGTGTGGACAGCAGCAGGTGAAATAATTGGTTGAATGGTTTGGAATTGCAACATTTGTAAGTGACCATTTTAATGTTTCATTTTGGTGTCATATACTGTACCATGTCAAACTGATGCAAACTAGGCCTATTGGTTTGCTCTGCTTGGCCAAATTTCGCGCGGCTAACAGTGAAAAGACGGGCCCACCCGCTCTCAGCCAATCAAACGCCTCTTAAAAGCTATAAGCGCTGAATCATTCCTTTGGCCAAGGCTCTCCACGCCATCTTGTCAGGTTTACGCTCTGTCTCGTCTTACGCTTTTTTCGGCTATTAAGCGTATCCTTTTGGCCTTATTTTGTTGCATGCGGCTTGTGTTTATTGTATTCTTACATTCTGTGTACTCGATTCGACTCGGCACCCTCGATTCATTCGTTTTTTTTTTCTGCCTCTAAGTCGATCCTGTTTTTCCTTTCTCTGTTGGGGGTCGGATTTTCGCTGGGTGCCTAAGCGCGGGTTCCATGCCTTGTGTGCCATACCACGAAGGCAGGGATCATGTTGCTGGGATTGAGACTCGGCAAGAGACTCTCCCAGGCCCGGAGCTCATGATTCCTCCCGATACGGACCGCGGCGATGCGTTGTTAGACGCTGATCGCGGAGGCGACTTTCGTACCAGTAAAACGGTCATGAAGGGGACCGTGGGGAAAGAGGTACGAGCGTCGCCTCCCGAGGTGTCCCAGCGCGAGGCGGGGAGAGGGGGGAATGGCAAGTCCTCTCCTGGCTGGGGGGACTCGCAGCTAGGCGCGAACTCCCAAGGGGAGGCCGCGCCCGGCCATTACCCGGGTCCCCACTCGGAGACAGCCCTCACGGGCCCCATTGTTGTTCCCCCTCCTCCCTTCTCTGTCGACCCCCCGTCCCCCACCTCCTTTTGGTGGGGGAGAAAAAGTTGGTTCCGGGGGGGGGGATCTCTACTTTGCCCACCCCGGGCCAAGCCACCCCAGTCTCCCCACGGGAGGGGATTCGGGGCGCGTGGCAACCTGCTCTGCAGGTCTTCCCGCTATCCGGCCGGTCTCCCCTGCTGGGGGAGGCCCGCGCGTGTCAGGCGGTTCCGGGCAGTCAGCCCGCTCGTCTGCGAGCGGGACTGACACCCAAGTCGGACCTGACCTCCCTCCGACTTGGCCAGGTTTTTTTTCCCTTCATGGAGGTCAAGGCGCCAGTGACCCTTGGGGTTTGGGTCACAGTATGGCTGGTGCCCACGGGTAGTTACCCCCATTCTACCCGTACTGGGGTGCACCTATGGTGCACGCTGGGTTGCCGGGAGTACCAAGGGCCAGCCCCTTGTCCGCTCCCCACCTGACCCAACCCAGCACATCTCACAGGGTGACACACACAGCCCCAACAAGTGGGATCGACTCCTTGTCAGTCAGGTCGAGCTCCTCAACCAATATTGCCACTCTGTCCACAAATCGGGTCTCTGTCAACCCACAGGTGACCTCCACGGTCACAACGGCCTTCTTGTCAGGACCGACGGCGGCTGAGGAGCCCTACTCGGCCGGGGGAGCCTGCGGTTCCCACCTGCCCAGCCCTCGGTCCTACAGTGAGATGAGTGGGTGTTTGTCCCCTCACAGCACCCGTGGGTCCCTCTTGCATCCAGGGACACCCTCTCAAGAGGTGGCACCCACCATCCCAAGCATGGTTGGACCTACGGTCCACACGCTCCCCACCCGCTTCAGGTGTCAAGGACATAACAGCGGTGGCCATGGTCCCGGCTCGGGATCGTCCCAGCTCATCCCGCTGGGCTGATCACAGCTCACAGGACGCCCCAGTGGGTACATCCACTTGGGATGGCACCCAGCAGGGGATGGACTGTGAACAAGAGTGGGAGCCCCTGTCTTCGGATGAGGACGAACAAGCAGATGAGCACTCTTCGCCCACATCCCAGGGGGGACAGATTGAGCCTGCGCCTCCCTAGGGACCAGCCTGAACCAAACTCGGACTTTGCCGAGCTCGAACTGACCCTCCCCAATAGGGTCACGTATGCTGAATCAGTCACTCAGGCTACTTTGTTACCCTTGACCCTCCTTACGCCATGTGACTCTAACTCCAGAACCACAAGGCGACTCAGAGTGCCAGAAATGGTGCAGGAATGGCTTAATCAGCCAACCCGCACTGTCAGGGGTGCTGCTTCCATCCCTCCTCCAGGCAGGGAGTCCCTCTCTGCCCCGGGCGCCTTTTCCCCGGGAAAGTTCCTTAAAGATTCCTCCAAGGGAGGGGTGTGGTCCTGGTACACATCACCTTCCCCACTTCAGCTACCCTATCCTTTAAAACGTTAGCAGAGTGGGACAAATTGGCCCGCCGCTGCCTCCTCGAGGTTTCCATGGCGTACACCTTCGACGCGTTCCTCCACAGGGCCAATGAGCTGTGGGAACAGTGTCCGGTTAATCAGGACACGGGGTCTCCTTCCTCTGTCCCGCCTGGCCTCTTCACCGACCAGAGGTTACACGCTTTTGGCAATAGGGTAGCATCTGGTCTCATGCGGTCCATCCCAGCACAGCAGCACTCCCTCTTCGGCCAGTTCCCGCCCCATTTTGTCAGCCACAGGGCAGAGACAAACAGGGAGGTGGCCTCATATTTGGCCCACACCTCTCATGGGCTCCAGGGTTCTATGCCATTGAAGAGACCAGCCACCAGGGCCCCTCCATATACCACGCCGCCTAAGTCAAAGCAGCGTGTGCAGAATCAGTGGCAGAGGACTAAACCACCTTATGTCCGTCCAAGCCGACCGGCCTTGCCCAAGGCCAGAAGGCAGCACCCCCAATGACTGGGCCCCGATTCAGCACCGCCAGTCGTTCAGCCCCTCCAAGTAGGAAACTTGTCCCGGCATGCACATCAGTGGTGTGCTCTGGGATTCAACGACGGGATTATGTCGGTGCTAGAATCGGGATACATGCTGTCTTGGGTGGAGGGCCGCCCCCCTCTAAGATCCACTCCTCCTCCTTAGGTGCCCAGCTCGACGGAGCAGGAGAGCGTCCTAGAAAAAGAGATATCGCACCCACTCCTCATGGGGCTATATCTCAACTCTCGGACCCGGGCCCCGGTTTTTACGGCTGGTTGTTGGTGATTCCAAAGGTCTTGGGAGGGTGGAGACCAGTTTTGGACTTGTCCCCCCTCAACAAATTCCTCCCCAAAATCAAATTCAAGATGGACACACAGGCACAGATTCGGGAGACCATCCAACAAGGTGATTGGCCTACCTCTTATCGATCGGGAAGATGTTTATTTTCATATACTCATCCATTCGGCATCCCATCGGTACCTGAGGTTCGTGTGGAGGGACAAGGGGTTCCAGTTCCCGGCCCTCCCATTTGGTCTGTCCCTTGCCCCTTTCCTGTTTACCAAGGTGGTGCGGGAATTGGTGTCCATCGTCCGCTCGGAATCCTTTTGTCTCTGTGTGTACCTGGACGACTGGCTTATCCTGGCCCAGTCACAGGCCCTGTGCCTGAGTCATACGGCCAGACTTCTAGACCTTTGCTCCCAACTGGGCTTCCTCAGGGACCAGCAGAGATGCGATCTGTCCCCACGTCAGTCCTTCGACTTCTTAGGGATGAGATTCGACACGCGGTCCATGATAGTCTCTCTGGCGCCAGATCACTGGGACCGTCTGGCAGGTTTTCTCAGCCACTGGCGCCACTCCTCCCAAGATACAGCGTGGACACTTTCTTCCCTCTTGGGCATGATGGAGTCCACGGCACCTCTCATTCCCCGGGACAGGGTTCTCAAGCGCCCTCTCCAGAGGGCACTGAGGTTACGCCGGTCCCAGAGCACTCAGCCATGGGATACCCAGTTATGTCTGGGCGAGTGGTTCCTCGAGGTGATATCAGAGTGGTTAATCACCCCCCTTCGGACACAGGGAGTGCCCATAGCCCCACCTACTCTTCAGGTGGCACTCTTCACAGACGCCTCCTCCTGGGCTGGGGAGCCCACATGGACTCACTCCATGCAGCAGGGACTTGGTCCCCGGAGGAGCGCCTATGCCACATCAATGTTCTGGAACTGGAGGCAGTTCGCAGGGCTCTCCTGCACTTCATGGGGGAGGCCACTGGCAAGACCATCCGCTTGTTCAAGACGACGGTCGCATGTTATGTGAACAAATGGGGGGGAGCGCACTCGGCAGACCTCTCCATGCGGACCGAGGCTCTCCTCCGTTGGTGCCACAGCAAGGGCATTGCACTTTCAGCGAGACACTTAGCGGGAAAAACCAACATCTTGGCAGATGCTCTCAGCAGGTCCAAGAGTGTCATACGCACAGAGTGCACCCTGGACAAGGACAGCCTTCAGTGGGTGTGGGAACAGTGGTTTCGGCCGATGGTGGACCTTGTTCAACAAGAGACTTCCCACTTACGTCTCTTCGGTTGCCGACCCAGAAGCGTGGGCAGTGGATGCTCTCTCTCTAGACTGGAGCAGTCTGATTGCCTCCGCGTTTCCTCCCTTTCCAATTCTGTCCAAGGTGATACGGTAAGACAGATCGGAACACCCGCAGCTGATCCTCATTGCGCCGAAATGGCCAGCCCAGACCTGATTTCCGGACCTTCAGTCCCTGACACATGTTTCCACCCCTGGAACTTGAAACCAAATCTCATCTGCTGAGGCACCCTCGCTCGGGCACTCCTCATTCCAATCCTCAACTGCTCCACCAGCACGCATGGCTGCTGTGCGGTCGGAACTGTCAGCATCACCATTGAAGTCCTCGACCCCTCGGTCGGCCTCTGTGTCGGCTGCGCTGACCCAGGGGTGTGCCTCCTCTCACCTCCTCTCCATAGTCACCAGAGCAAGGAGGCAGGGAACGGAGACTTTGTATGACTTTCTCTGGAAGAAATGGTTGCGGTGGTGTACAGCTCAGGGCATTCCCCCTACGAACCCTACGAGCATGCAGCTGGCCAACTTTCTGGCTCTCTGCTCCTCGGTTCTCATCCTGTCTGCTAGTTCTGTGTGAGGGTACAGGTCTGCCATCTGTACCACAATGCAAACAGCTAGGTGGTCCCGCCTTGGAAGCGGATTTCCTGCTCAGAGAGGTGGCTAGGGGTGCCCCTTGGAAGGAAGCTAGAGACCCCAGAAGAGTGCCCCTCTGGGACTTGTTCCTGGTGCTGGATTTCATTCGAAAACAGCCCTTCCAACCATTGGGGACTATTCCTTTTGACATCCTCACCCTCAAGACCACTTTCCTTCTGTGGCTGGCCACAGGCAGTCATAGAAGTGACCTACATGGTCTTAGTGGAATGCCACAAGATCTGGCCTCCCACAGAGATGGTTCCATCACTATTCGTTTCCTTCCAGAGTTTCTGGCTAAGAACCAAGACCCTGAGGTTCCTTCCCCCTCTCTGAGGGTCAGACCTTTGTCTGATATTCTTGCCCAAGATGATGCGGATAGGCACCTCTGCCCTGTTCAGTGTCTCAAATATTATTGGGATAGGTCTCGCCATAGGCGTTCTTCTCAGAGGCGTCTGCTCATCTCCCTCAATGAGAATTACAAGAAAGACATCACTGCAGGCACCATTTCCCGCTGGGTTTCCCAAGTCATTCGTAGAGCCTACTCTCATGCACACAGGGATATCAGCTGTCTTCATCCCAGAGCACACGAAGTGCTGACCATAGCTACTTCGGCTGCTTTCCAGCACTCAGTGCCAAAGCAGCATGTCTTGGAGGCAGCCTTCTGGCGGTCTGAGAATCCCTTCATCAACTTCTACCTCAGGAATTTCCGTATGACCAGGGCTGACGGTTCCAAGGGGATTTCCTTTGTCGCGGCTAACACTGCCGTCTCAGTTACAAGGGCTCCCCATACGAACCAGTAGGCGTTGCCCTCCTCCATTTGCTTTAAATTCTGCATCAGTTTGACATGGTACAGTATATGACACCAAAAGGAGGAGTTTGTATTATACTCCATGTTTGGTGTTACATATACTTACCATGTCAAACTCAAATGCCCGCCCGTCCGTCCCCGCGTCTCCGCCGTGGTTCTCATGGGGCATTTTGGTTCATGGCCACGGAATGATTCAGCGCTTACAGCTTTTAAGAGGCGTTTGATTGGCTGAGAGCGGGCGGGCCCGTCTTTTCACTGTTAGCCGCGCGAAATTTGGCCAAGCAGAGCAAACCAATAGGCCTAGTTTGCATCAGTTTGACATGGTAAGTATATGTAACACCAAACATGGAGTATAATACAAACTCCTCCTATTTCCTCAGAAGAGATATTTTTAAAGCTGTGACTGTTTTTGCTAGACGTTTAATTTTCCAACATTTTTCACTGATTCAGTACACCATACTCACAAGAAGTGGATTTCTTTTATCCCATATTCATGTTTGTCTCTGTATGTGTATTAGTTTCTTGTCACAACATACGTCTCTGTAAAATTGAAGCTGCTATCTGCAGGGAGAACATGTGATTAACAGCATAACACCACCATTTTCTTGTTTTTCTTTTTGCATACAGATTTGTCAGTCTTTTCTTTTTCAACAGAAGTTTGTCAGGGACAAAGTTGTTGTGGGTTCTTTTCCATGCTCTGCAGTTGTGGGTTCTTTTCTGTGCTGAAAGGTCATGCTGCATATCAGATCTAATTATCATCTTATCTGGAAGACCAAACACCCAGACCACCACTCAAGGTCTAGTTGTAGTGTGAGAAAAAATTCTGGTGACTTAAACCTATAATTTCTTGCTTCCTTTGTGTATGTGTTTCAGGATCATTGTGTTTGTATTGGGCTTTCCTTTTTTTCTTGTAAATTAATTTGATGAAACTGAAAACCTGTCATTGTTTCTACAAGAACCTGTATTTGGTGTCAGATGTTTATGGCCTTTGTTGGCTCACATGTGTAAACCTTTTTTTGGTGTCATATTCTCTACAGTGTCAGACTGGTGCAAACTAGGCTTTTTGGTTTGCTCTGTTGGCCAAATTTCAGGGATAACACAATACAGATATACTTCCGTCAGGCTTTTCGTCTGCCTAGCCAGTCAGCACCTTCAGCACTAAATTGTTGTTCCTATGGCCAGTCAGTGGTTTAAGTGGCAAGTTTACCAGGTTTTAGCTCTCAATGGCCTCAATCTTTTCCTCACATTTGAGTACTCTTTTTTAAAATCTTATCTAGTTAGGTGAAAAATTAATAAATTTATTTTGCTTTATATATATACATAATCCATTGCTTATGGGTAAAGGGTAAAGGTGATCATTCACATAGTGTGAATGACATACACATTGTGAGTATCGCCTTAATTGGCAAAATCGTTTTCTGTACATGGACTCATTGTTCAGTAATGCAGTTTCTAACCGCCATCTCTATGAAACTTAAGATTTTGTCAGAAGACATAAAAAAAAAGAAAAAAAAAGAGGATTTGGACATGTCATGCTCGCAAAACTCACACCACAATGAAGTATTGTTGATGTGATTCAGTGTGTTATTAAGTTAGAAATTTCAGAATGAATATCTGGATGAATTATCACCCATGGGGTACGTCAATGGTTAATCAGTAGGAATCACATGTGAGGTGCTGAGGCTTTCCTCTCATTTTTCTTGATCCCATCCTCTTTACCTCTACCAATACTGAAGATATTTGTCCTTAACTGGCTGTTTCAGTGATCCTGGAGCCAGCAGCACAGCACCTTGTCGCTACTTTGTGATGAAGTGCAACAATCAGAAGAACCTGGACATTTCCCAGTCCCGGGGCATCTGGGCCACCTCTGCTGCCAATGACAGAAAAATCAACAGAGCTTTCCAGGTCAGCTAACTTGCTGCAGCTGTGAAGTGTCAAGGCTCGCTTGTAATGATCTGACCTTCTAGATAAATTAGTTTGAGTATCATATTAGTTTCTAGTTATTTCATTCACATGCACTGAATATGAAGAAAAAATCAACCACATTTATAGTATCCATATATGGAAATGTCCATACATATCACTATAATCTTACAAAGATAAATCCTGGAGACTTCTAGATCTTGTTAACATGTTGGTATATTTACCGTAAAGTTCGGTCTATAAGCCGCGACTTTTTACTCCAGTTTCAACCTCTGTGGCTTATACAATGATGTGGCATGAACTCTGCTGCAAAACTTTCACTTTCACATGAGGGAGTGAAGCTGTTGACTTTGCATGCAAATTTAACCAATCTTTGAATAGCTACCTTCTTAGCTGAGGCAGTGTTTGATGAGATACCCCTCTTCCAGGCCCATTACTTGAGCAAAATGCTGTCTTTTAAGCTGCATTTCTATCCAAACCAAGTTTCTTGATCATGTTGTTGTAAATTCCTTGCTGATGCCTGAGCTTCAAACCATTGTTCACCCTGTTTCAATGCTTTATCTTTGCTTTGCATTTTCTTGCAGGACTGCATTCAGTATTCTGTCTTTTTCTACACAGAGTACTTGCTTTGTTTGATTGTACTGACACCATGGTTTCAAACAAAACTGGAGGGTAAATTTCATGTCTATGGATATATAGCTCTTTTTTTTTTCTTCATATGCAAATTTTGCATTTGTTCTTTGTATGCAGATTTTGCATTGGAGGTGTAAAAGGTTTTGAATATTCACTTGGAAACCTTTTTTATTTATTTATTTTTTTTTAATTCAAACAGAAGAAATGGTTGTTTCCTTGTGGAATGTACATATAAGCAACATCCAAATCTTCAACTAAACTTGAAAGTCAGCAAACATGTGTTTGCATTTTCTTAGACTATTAAACACACACACACACACACACACACACACACACACACACACACATACACACACACTATTATAATCTGATGCAGCCTTTTCTAGTTACTCTCTGAGTTACCAGCTTCATTTCAGTCTTTTTAGCCTATGTATGGTTTGCACGAGAACAACACTTTATGATTTATCTTCAAGTCTGGCTGTTTTGTTGTTTTCTTTTTTATCTTATTTCAACCCCACTTTCCTCCTCTCTGCCTTTTCTTTTCCTTTTAGCAGGTTGATAAAATGATCCTTGTTTCGCTCCATTACTTTATTATAAATAGAATTTTCAGAAGTCATTTGATAGGGATTTTTCTTCCACTGTGATTAAGAACACCATTGGTGTCTCTGGATCTCATGCCATAGGGGATGATAGTTCATTGTAATTGCCAGGATACTGACAAGTCCATAGGGGACAAAACTGCAGTCACATCAGGTATACAATTGGCTCTCTCCCTGAGGGAGATTTCAAACGATTGGCGGGCACAACAGCTGAGTAGTTAAAGCATTTTACTTTCAGTCTGGGGGTACCGGGTTTGAATCTCGGTAACAGCACCTGCTGGGTAAAGGGTGGAAATTTTTCCAGTCTCCCAGGTAGACATATGTGCAGACCTGCTAGTGCTTGATGAACCCCCTTCGTGTATATGTGCGTGCAGAAAATCAGATATGCATGTTAAAGATCCTGTAATCCATGTTGGCGTTTGGTGGGTTATAGAAACAAGAACATACCCAACATGCACATCCCCAAAAACAGATTATGGCTGCCTACATGGTGGGGTAAATAAACAAAATGGTATTACACGTAAAATGTATCACACATATATGTGTGTGTGACTGAAACCTGATTGAATGATACAGGAAATAAATGATGAGCGCTCAGTGGCAGTTGTCAGTTGGCTGTATCCAGGCAGGCAGCCTGTTGTACAAATCACTCCATGTTTGTAAAGCGTTTAGAGCTTGGTCTCCTGAGGATAGGCGTTTTTTAAAAATTGTGAAATTTCAAACTGAAGAAGAAAAAAAATAATAATGCTGATAACCGAAATTGTTATTGTTCACACATTGTTTGGAATACATTCCTAGGTTTTATGCTTGAAGATGCCATCTTACATATCAGTATTAAAGAAGATTGATTGACTTTGATTAAATCAAGTGCACAAATGGGTCATTCCTGTTACCAGAAATTGATTTTTTTGTTGCAGCAATACAACATCACATTGATAACTTTTTTTAAAATTTTTTATTACAGCCTTCTTTGCAAAAATGATTTGAGCATTCTAAACAAATAAATTTGTCAAATATTCAGAACATACATTTTTAGCCTAATAGAGAATAGGAAATTCCCAAACTCTTGCTCTTTGCATATCTGCCAAACTGAATAAAACATAGCATGTGTCCTTGCATACAAAACTGACCACAGTCTGAGGCAGGCGTCATTGAAACAAACATGTTTTGCAACTGTCAAGACAAAGAGTAAACCACTAATTGATAGTTAATTAGATGGTAATAATTGAAATGACATGGACAAACAGGAATGACTGGTAACAGGAATGACAAATTGAAGCAGGAATCACATTTCTTAAAATTGTATGATATTGCATTTATTTTATCTCCACATTGATGTGTGATAATTATTGCTTAAGAGAAGAGCAGCACAACTGCAGAGCACAACTGCAGCAATTTACTGTTCACCAGAGTAACTAACAAATGAAATACAATCAAATATTCTTCAGGATGTAACTATAAAAGTCACCCTCTTTCTCTCTCTTCTCCCTCCCCCTCCACAGGCCCCACCCAACCCCCCACACCCCTTACCCCATAGGAAAAAGGCAATTCAAGGACTGATCACCCGTCAGTTCTTAAAACAAGTCAAGGAAAATAAAATGATGTTAACTCACTCTGGACGATGGAACGATATAGTGTTCCTGATGTAAGGTAGCATTCTGAACAACGGAACACTATAGCGGTTTCGACAATTAAAAATTTGTCCACATTTTCCTCAAGGGGTGGCATAAAAATCGCAGCTACACCAGGCATTGTGAACATGTCAAGGGTCGAAGATGCCAAGAACGCTCTGGTTCAATGCTGAATGTCGGGATGCCCGTAAGTCTCAGAAGAGAGCGCAACTGTCTTTCGGAGGCCAGAGACTGATAGCGTACAAACCCATCAACAGCTGAGGGCGAAAGCCAGATATGTTTTTAAAAAGAGCCAGAGAAAATCATGGAGAGATTTTTGCTCTTCCTTAACCTCTAACATACCCAAGAAGAAAGTGTGGATGGTTTAAAAAAAAATTAAGGGCAAAAACGTCTGTCCAACTTTTCAGCATCTCAAGCTCTCAGGCGCTCTGATCACAGAGAAGAAAGCAGTTGCTAATTTGCTAGCCTCCACAATTGAACTGAACTGTAGATCTGCCAACAAATCTGCTCTGTTTCTCAAAACCAAAAATCTGAAAGAAAAAACGCTCTGCAACTTCTCTTCTGGCAACACAGAGAGCTACAACCTTCCTTTCACTATGAATGAATTAAAATCTGCCCTTCAGACCTGCACGGATTCCTCTCCAGGAATGGACGAGGTTCATTATAAACTTTTTAAACATCTTCCCGAAACCTGTCTGGACACCCTGCTCAAAGTTTACAACCACATCTGGATCACAGGCTTTTTTCTACCCTCCTGGCGGAAAGCCCTCATAATCCCGGTGCCAAAACCGGGAAAAGACCCCTCAAATCCCTGACGGCCTTCTGGCGAAAGAACAGTGTGGTTTCCGCAAGCACCGATCTACCGTTGACCATCTGGAAATTACAGTAAGGAATGCCTTTGTCAACAAACAGCATGTGGTGGCCATATTTTTTGACTTAGAGAAAGCTTACGATACCACCTGGAAATTTGGAATCCTCTCAGACCTGCACAAGCTCAGCTTCCGAGGACACCTGCCCTATTTTATCCACAACTTCTTGCAAGACAGACAATTCCAGGTGAGGGTCGGCACCACCCTGTCCGACATTCACGAGCAGGAGCTGGGTGTTCTGCAAGGGAGCATTCTGTCGCCGGCTCTCTTCAGCATCAAAATAAACGACATCGTCCAGTTGGTTCAGAAGGGATGGGACAGCTCGCTGATTTCACTATGTATGCAACTGGCAGCACATACGCCAGCATCCAGCGACGGCTTCACCTCTGCGTGGACAAAATTCAGTGTTGGGCAGAGGAGAATGGTTTCACCTTTTCATCCTCTAAAACTGAGTGTATTCGTTTTCATAACTTTCGCCAATTCTGTCTGGACCCTGAAATCCGTCTGGGAAAATCCACCATCCCAGCGGTCAAGGAAGCCAAATTTTTTGGGGTTGTTTTGATCAGAAGCTGAACTTCCTCAGCCATATCAAACAGCTGAAATATCTTGTCAAAAAAAGCCCTGAACATCATCCAAGTTGTGGCACACACGGACAGGGGTGCTGATAAGAGAACTCTCTTGCACCTCTACAGAGCCCTGGTCCAGTCCAAACTGGATTACGGATGTGTAGTATACGGCTTGGCCAGACCGTCTTACCTGAAACTGCTGGACCCTATACACCACTAAGGGCTCTGTCTCAGCTTAGATGCATTCCGCACCTCCCCTGTGCACAGCCTGTATGCAGAAGCGGGGGAACCGCCTCTCTCCAACCGCAGATTGAAGCTGACCCTAAACTATTACTTGAAACTGTTTTCTGAACCCAAAAACCCTGCTTACGACATTGTATTCAACAACACCTTCAACAAGAAATTTAAAGACAACCCAAACTGCATCCCTCCTCTTGGACTCCGCATTCAGCCGCACATAGAAAATGCCGATCTGGATGTCGGTGGCATCTCAGACTTCTCCAAGTTCCCACCGTGGACCTTTAAAACACCTGAGGTCCGATTCGATCTGGCCTCGTACCGTAAAGATTCCACCAGTTCACTGGCCTACAGAACTTACTTTTCAGAACTCTGCCACAAATTTCCCACTTCCAAAAAATCTTCACTGACGGTTCCAAGTCAGAGGACAGAGTCGCTGCATCTGCATTCTGTCCCGCCTTTCCTGACCAGCCCTCAACGGAACACATCCTATCTGACAGCTCAGTGTACACTGCAGAACTGACTGCACTGGTGCTGGCGGTAAAAATGGTTCTCTCCTTGAAACAAAAGAGATTCATGATCTTTTCCAACTCCTTGTCAGCCCTGGAGGCAATTGCCTGCAGGAATCTGACTCATCCCAAACTGCTGGAATTCTACGAAGCTTTTACTGTCGTAACGAAGAAAGGATACAAGGTTGTGTTGGCCTGGGTTCCTGGACATGTTGGCATTCGTGGTAACGGAAGGGCAGACCAGCTGGCCAAGAACGCTGTAAAGAATTATTGAGATCCTTCGTACCATACACAGACATGAAGCAGAAGGTGAACACTTATGTTAAGGATCTTTGGCAAAAGGAGTGGAACACCCAGACAGACAACAAGCTGTTCCAGATCTGTCCAGACCTAAAAGAGACCCTCCCATCGGGGGTGAAGAACAGAAAGGAGGAGTCTGTGCTGTGCAGACTGCATGCGGGGCACACCTTTTTTTACTCATTCTTACTTGTTGAAGGGGGAAGAGGCCCCTTGATTCGTCATGTCTCTCCGTGGGCACTGATGGACTTCTTGAAAGAAGTGAACGTTTTTAATCAGATTTGAAGGTTTTAAACTATGGAAGGTTTTTTAAGGTTTGAGTGGAAAGCTGAAAGTGGTGATTTGTTTTTATTGTTGTTTTTTTTACCCCTGTTGTAGGTATTAATGTGGCGATAGCCTTGAGATGGCCTTAGTGGTCGGCAAGGCTCTAAACACCATAATTTCATTTCATTTCATTTCTGCCTTCACAGCCATTGGGAAAGGTTTCCTCCTCCGCCTGGTCCATCGTTGGGTGACTTCACATGTGGCAGGTAGTACTGTGTTACATGGTACCAGTAGCATGGGCTATGCCCTATGACCTGACTGGACTCATCAGGTGGCACGTGTTCAGGACTCACTTTCCTCTCCACTGTCAACACCCTCTTCAGTGGCCGAATCTATTTCTAGTTCATCGGGATCTGGTTCAAAATCACTGTCCGAGAAATCAACATTATTTCCTTCAACATCGGAGCCTTCAGTTTGAATCATTTCCAAAGCAGCTTCAATGCTGAGTAGATTTGACCTCTCCTGCCGTGTCAAACACTTCGTTGTGACACCATCTTGTCAAACAACTTGCAGAGCTGACTGAGGGTATGCTTCATTGTTGACTGTTAATGAGCGTGTCACTACACACACACACACAGAGCATGTGTGAATGAAAGGTTGGTCGGAGATAACTTAAGAATCGGCTCTACTTTTGAGTTTTGTATCTGACACGTCACTCCATCAGCACGAATTTTTAAAATCCAAATCCACATATGTGGACATTGACATCTTTTGCTTCATCCGATGGCATCCGTATATGCGGACAATAGCAGCAAGTGAGTTAATCTAGAATGTTTCATAGTAGATGAAAACCCCAAAATTAAGGTTTCAAGCTAAAATATTGGGTTTTTTCGATACCCACTTCTGAACGACCCCACCCCTTTCCTGTTGATGTATCTTGTAGCATGTAATCATCATCAGGATAACCAGAATCACTTCAGTTGGTCACCAGAAACATTACTTTCATTTTCTATCATGTTTTTCGTAGTTGCTATTGTCAACTTTGTTTGGAAGATCAAACAAAATTCTAGCCACCTCTTCTGTACTGTATATTCTGGCAGCCATGTTGACACACTCAGCAGCTTTTTCGCTTTATAGAGCGCAAAAAACTGCATCAGAATAGAGCCAGAACATGCAGAGAAATTGCTTGGAAAACTCATCAAGGCAGTCGCCATTTACAGGGGAGCTTAGCATATGCAAAGAGTGGCTGGACACCTGTTCAAGTAGTTACCCCAAAACCGAGGCTATATCCACGGTCAGAAGTGAAAGGCTTAAAAGAAAGTAAGTAAATATGTCTTAAAATCATATGTTAATGATCATGGATTCTTTTTGAGTGAGGGATTCATTGCTAAAATTGAAATGTTCACACCTTTTCTCTTTTTACACCTTTTTGCAGCCTACAAAAATTGTCCACCTGTGTGGGGACAGTCATATTTTAACCCCTCCTTATCAAATAACACAAATGTTCTGCAAGAAGATGGTGAAATATCAAATTTTGATACTTGTTAAACACTGACTTGAAAAATATTGAATTAAAAAAGTAATAATAACAATCAGGTGCATTCATGCAACACATTTTTATGTCAGTAGTGTTCTGGGACAGTAATTACACCCTTTTCTGAAAAAGACTTTTATAGGTATCCGTATCTTAATATCAAATGTCCCCCAGTTGCTTTCTTTCAAGTGTTTATATTGCCCTTCAACTTCCCTGTTCACCCTTTTCATTTACTGATTTGTTTATTTTTATTTTTATTATTCTTTTAATTCTATTGTTATTTATTTGTTTTAGTGTGTGCATTTTGGTAAAGTCAATCTATAATGACGGAAGTGTTCTTCTGTTCTTACTTGCAGTTGTTTTCCTCTTTCTGTGTTTGATGCACAGATGAAGCCTATTCTTATTAATGATACAGAAATATATTCTCTCTCTAGATAAGAGTGTGTGTATGTGTGTGTGAATAGATATATATAGTACATTAAGCTGGGCTGTAATTGTTGATGATTTTGTTGACTCACTTGTGTAAACAAAGTGAGTGTATGTTTTAACCCGGTGTTCGGTTGTCTGTGCATCTTGCATCTTGGCACTTTGATCTGATATTCTGACACAACAACAAGAGCAGTCATTTTTATCATTTTTTGTTCAAACAGTTATATTTATTTTGCATGTCTTTGGTGCAGATAGTAAAAAGGGGAAATTAATCTGTAATTAATGCTAAGGGGCTTAATTTGCTTTAAACTGATCTTTCTCATCTTAAACATTACATTTTGAAATTATACTCAATGCATAAAAAGCTTGTGTGTTTTACTCTCTGTGTATAGGGCTTTCACTATGTTCATTCACCCAAGTGGTCTTTTTCGGAAAATACTAAAATCAGTACTACAAGTGGACTTTATAGATCTATTGGCTGAGCCCTGAAGGTCACGGGCAAAAATCAATTGCGTACACATATTTATACGTATTCAAAGCGCGTGCTCATATTCTTCGCAAACGCGAACGACGCCATTTTGTTTCAAGTTGTTGACCTGCTCGTTCAATCATGTATTCAATCAACAATACATGATAACATGTGATGGAAAGTTGGAGAAGGAGACCGTTAAATATTTATTCAGAGAAAGATTTGTGAACGCCTCATCACTTAGTGGATTATGCCCCAAACTGCCATAAAAATATCCACAGAATCAGTCGGAATTCAGTAAAAGATAATAAACCATGAGAGTAAATACCCTTGAATTGAGGAAACGTAAAAATTTCCAGTCTTGACTTTTCTCAAAATGAAGTCCTTTGCACTTCATACGACGTTTAGAAGTACTTGTACTTGGCTCTACATGTTATTAGTTTAACAAAATACTCAATTATCATATCAACTTAAAACTATAAAACTAGAATGAACATAAAAGAGAAATTGAATCGACCGTGTCAACCGGGTGTAACTTAAACTTGTACATCTGTCTAGATCCAGAGAAAACGGCTAAATGTTGCAGTGTGATTGTGGTGATAGCCACGTCTCCTTTACCGCGGACTTAAAAAGAATTTTTAATTGCCCTTAAAGATTTTTTGAATGCCCAAGATACACCAGAACAATATGATTTAAACAGCGTTCTCACTGCGAATACCGCAATCGATTTATCACCCTTTAAAAAAGCATGCTTAAATATTATATTTTTTAACATCAGCTAGGGAGCCCCAATAGTGTAATGGATAAGACAGTTTCTTCTCACCCGAACACGCGGGGTTCGAATCTGCCATTAGGACTTTTTTTCTTTTTTCTGTTTCTTTTAACCCAAAGCTTTATAATAAAAAATACAGAACACATTTTAACGATTAGATTTTTTTTTTTTTTTTAAGTGTATCACAAGTGAGTCTTGAAGGCATTGCCTTTCTTGTTTTTAATATGTGAATATTATGTTGCCAGGACGGGAAGACGGTCTACCTAATTTTTTCTGTACAAGGCAGTGGGCATTTCCAAGGTTATGCGAAAATGACATCAGAGATTGGCCGTGACAAATCACCAGAGTTTTCAGCTCCTGGTCTGAGTGGCACATTCAGTATTGAATGGGTTAAAAGGTTTGTTTGTCATCTGTCTTGTTTCCAGTGACTGTTTGAAATAAGTCTTATTTTGACTCGCGTGTATTGGTCAGGTCAGGGGCATAGCCCTTGCTACTGGTACCATTTAACCCAGCCAGTACTACCTGCCGCATGTAAAGTCTCCCAGTGACGGATCAGGCAGAGGAGGAAACCTTTCCCAACGGCTGTGAAGGCAGAAGAGGATGACCAAAGGGCAAGGGGAGCTCTTATCCGTGGCTGGAAGTCCTCCTAGGAGACGGAACTTCTGAAGAAAAAACCTGCACCTGCCGAGGCCATTCTACACATGGCAGTATCTGCACCTGTGGGACTGTGAGCGTCAGTAGGCGAGAGAGTGGGAAAGGGACTGCACAACTCCTCTTCACTAAAAAAAAAAGTCACCTGTGCTGGTCAGGCAACCAGGCTAATGTTGGAACGACAAGCTAGCCCTTCGACACCCAGCTTTCCCAAGCCCTGCGGCAATGAAGAAGTGGTAACTGGTTTGACCAGAACGACTCTGGAATCTCCAAGCTCCTGGGCACACAACATATACAGCATCAGGATCACATTTCCAATAAAGACTGCCAGAGGAAGAAGGACCAGTTCTTGCAAACCAGGCAACTCATACAGAAGAGGCTGCGTGAGATGGAGAACACCTGGTGGGAGAGAAAGTCCGAAGAGCTTTAGTCAGCTGCTGATGCTCACGACATGCTCTCAACAGTGCCTGAAATACCCTGGGCCTGGTGTGGAGTCGCCGTAAGTTGAAAAGTTTGCCATCTGTGCAAAACTGGATGTAGATGCCCCGGTCACAGTCTTGGAAGGCATCAATCGACTTTGGAATCTCCAAGCTCCTGAACACGCTGCATATAGGGCATCAGGATCACATTTCCGATAAAGACTGCCAGAGGAGGAAGAACCTGTACTTGCAAACCAAGCAACTCATACAGAAGCAGCTGCATGAGATGAAGAACACCTGGTGGGAGAGAAAGTCCGAAGAGCTTCAGTCTACTGCTTGATGTTCATGACATGAAGACCTTCCATGATGGTCTCCGAGCTGTGTATGGGCCAAGAGTCACAGGATCAACCCCTGTCTGAGCCTTGGACCAGACCACCCTTTTGACAGACAATAAAGACATCCTTGCCCGCTGGGCAGAGCACTTCAACACCATCCTCAACAGGGACTCGTCCGTATCTGACAAGGTTATTGCAGCCCTCCCACTGCTACCAGTCTGCAGGTGCAGGTTTTTTCTTCTGAGTTCCGTCTCCTAGGAGGACTTCCAGCCAAGGATAAGAGCTCCCTCTGCCCTTTGGTCATCCTCTTCTGCCTTCACAGCCGTTGGGAAAGGTTTCCTCCTCCGCCTGGTCTGTCGTTGGGAGATTTCACATGCAGCAGGTAGTACTGGGTTACATGGTACCAGTAGCAAGGGCTGTGCCCCTTACCTGACAATAGCACTATCACATAGAGTAAGATTAAACACACACACACACACAAACACACACACTCACGTAAGTGCACTGAAAACAAAACACATGCATGCGCACACACACTTTTTCCTTCACTCTCATACACACATGCAAACACACAAACATGCGCACACACTCACACAGAGCTAAATTGAACACACTCTCTCTCTTTCTCTGTCTCTTTCACAAACACACACACACACACACACACACACACACACACACACACACAGAGTTGCATTTAAAACTATTCACACACACACACTCTGTTGTACCATGTCACTTGTTGGTCACTCTACTTTTTAAGCTGTTCATCTATCTTATACTCTTTATAACAAATTTGTTAATTTATTTTGCATATATCATCCTCCGCCCAGTAAGAAAAATAGACTCACAAACACAGATGTCTTTGACCAGTTCTCTGAAAAATTTCTTATTTGTGGTGACTTCAGTATCCATTTATATACTTTTTGCTTGTCGGCATAGATAGTAAGTTGTTGAGATGCTCCAATTAGTCAATTACATCTTTTGGAGAAAAAAAACTATTCTAGGGTGACTTATGGCTTTTCCAAGTTATTAAGAGTCAAGGGAACTTTGTCAAAGTTCCAGCTACCAGTATGATAATTCCAAAACAATGTAAAAGCTTTCATAAGACAGAGATATTTAGCCTTCGTTTGGGTTTGAGCTGTTACCGTGGGTTTGAGCTGTTACCATGTTTGTTTTTAATCTTGGAATATGTAAAAATTTTCAGCTCACCTGGTACTGCCAGTTAGCTCCCCTGATTTTCCCCACAGACAACCTGTTTGAATGGGTAAGAAATAAAATCACCCAAAAACAAATATTATAATTTATTAACTGAAAACTTCCGACTTCCAGACTGATCAGAAACATGACGAGTTTGTTGGGGACAAAATATAAAACTGCCTCCCTTCTTATGTTATCATACAGTGAGATGATGAAAGTATCCATATTTTTTGTTTGAAATTTGCACACACTGATGACTTGTAAACAAGTCCATGAAAGCACACAGAGTTTGAAACAGATTAAATTCAGAACATTATGTAGCCATGATAGGGCCCCTTTGTCTAATTCTGTTGTCTGCCTTGTGACTGAGATGAACCTGGGTCAGACGCTATTGCTGACATGCACTGTTCACGTGAAGTAGTCATCATGAAAATAACTCTCCTTTCTGCAAGCACAACATCACAACACTGCATTTATTTGTCACAGTGGAGAGTGGAAAGATCAGTTAAGATATTCTTAGCTTATAAAGTCAATATGGAAATTAGGTGCCAATCCAAAAATTCAAAACTATCTAAAGCCCTGATCAGGGTCCTTCATCTGAAACTGTTGATGGGGCCTTTTGTCCAGAGTGAGTTAATTTGTTTTCCTTTGCTGACCATGCTATGAACATGTTAGAATGAACTGAACTGAATTAGTGCTGTGTGCTTGTTGCAGAGCCAATGTACCCTTCATGGCAACTCACCATCTTCACAACCAGTGGAATGAAAACCGAAAAGTTCAAGTCAGTCGAGATGGGCAGGTCAGTGGCAACACCAGTTGAAAACTAATTAGTTCTAGGGGTTAACTTGAGATACTTAATGTTTACTGTTTTGCCTTTGCCAGTGTGAAAACTGTGTTGGTTACTCACCAAGTCTTGGCTTGAGGTGTCACACACCTAAGACTACACCAACACTGAATTAAAACCCAATTATTTTCAGTTTCTTTTCTTCTCTTCTTCTACTTTTTCTTTTCCTTTTTTTTCTAGCCTTTTTTCTGTCTTTTTTCTTTACTTTTCTTTTTTAAAGTACACAAGCCTTTAAGCATTCACAACACATAGAAAAATCAAACTACCTGGTTTTTCCATCACCAGCCTACACTGGAGCATCTCGGCTCACGCCAGGATAACGGCGGGTCCACACACGCTAGCACTGTTGCATCCGTGTTTTATATTTGTGCAGTGAGTGAACACCACCCTGGTTCAAACTGGTTCACCCAGTCCTTTCACATCCAAGGGGACAAAATAAAATTACTCACTCTACACCAGCTACACCAGTCACAAAACCAGAAAAACATGTGCTTGTTCACAATTCATGCGCACACCAATATCGTCCCTTCTTGATACATACGTACATGTGCATACTTAGCCATTTCAAGTGCACATGACAGCCCCCCCCTTTCCAGGGGAAAAAAATTGTTCACAAAAATTTTTAAGCAAGGAAAAACAAAATTACATTCAAAGAATATATCCAAAATTATACTCAAACCATGTCGGTTCTTTGCTCATTTGTCCAAATAAAATCCCACAAAACCATACAGAAACAAAACTTTATTATCAGATTTCAAATGACATCAGCCATCTCTGATATCACCTTCCATGCCCTCATGTATTACCACAGGAAAACATCTTCCAAAGAAAAGAAAATCCATAGAGAAAAATAAACTTTTCAGAAAAAGTCTTTTTCAAAACATCAAGATATTTCGAAAGTGTACTATTTTCCCAGCTGCTTCAAGCCTGAAATGTAAGAAACATGTTTCTACAAAGCAGCAAAAGTATTTCCCCAAGTACAACTCTGCTTTACATGTGCAACGCCTTAAAACATATACCATAATCTTCATCCAAAATCACATTACAGTACATGAAATCAAACATGATAAAAAAATTTTAAAATCATAGAAAACATCAGCACTCTTTAAGTCCAACCCTGTCTTGTAGACAACCACAGTATCCAATCACAAAAAAAAAAGCATGTCACACTCCATAAGAGAGCAGACCAGAAACCCCCACCCAGCACAGCACTAACACCCAGACAACACACACAGACTACAACAATTCAGGGTTCACAAACATTTATTTAATCACACACAGAGCTTGCCAACAAATAACCACAACCCCGGCTGCAACAACACTTAAATGACAACAGAATGGATAAATAATAACACACACACAAAAACCCACAAAAACCCAGAGCTTTAAGACATGGAAACACAAGCACAACATTGATGATGAAGTAGTGACGATGAAGTAGTGACTACGACGACGAACAGTAAGTGACGACGACGACGAACAGTAAGTGACGACGACGAAGAACAGTGATGACGAACACGAAGAACAGTGACGACGAACATGAAGAACACCCAGACAGCCTAGCACCGGCCGGAGAACGCTGGCGACGGAAGGCAGCGGCAGGCGGCAGCAGCCAACAAAGGCCTGGATTATGGAAGTCAAAGGCAGGCAGTGGGGTTCCAGGGGAGACAGTGGAGGGTCAGTGGAAGGGTAGGGAAGTCGATGGATGGACACGGAAAGTGGGAATGCTGCAGACACTGGATATAATCTATTACCCACTGGCAGGATTCACTCTTGACACCCCCCCCCCGCCCCCAACAAAGTAAGGGTACACAGCCAAGAATTTATAAAAACGACAAATCTTACAACAATTGCGGACAATTACCCCTTCCAAAACTAGGACTAGAACATTGCAATTTTGGCTAGTCAACTTATTACAGCGAAAGGTTGATATATAGAAAATGTATTACGCTGAATTAAAGTTTCAAAGACTGGCAATGAAGCCACACCCAGGAAACAAAAGGACGTGATGGAAAAGGATAAAGAGGGTAGTTGGGATATCTTAGCTAGTGACACACACACACACACACATTAATAGAGCTAATAACTGAAGGGGTTCATAAGGAAAACTTAAATCTAGATTTTACGGTTGAACCCTTTCAATACACGTAACAATTATTTTATCACATTCTTATAAAATTTATGTCTAAAATGCATACGCATCCTACAAATGCACATAAAACAAAATATTGTAATTACTTAAATATTCACTCCCCCCACCCTCTCTCTCTGACATGAACACAAGACGAACAGACAAAACACATGGTTAGAACTGTCTCTACAGTCTCCTCTTACCTTCCAGAAGAGGTACCACAACCCCAAGGCTGGAAGAACACAGAGAACACAGAACGAAGCGCACACAACCACTCGGAGGAAACTGATCCCCACTGACGAGCGTCAAGACTGCAAACAGCCCTGAAGCACACCAAAGACTGGCACGGCTGCCTCTTCTGACAGTCGTGGGCGAAAAGCCCAGAATCTTGTCACTTGCTATCAAGGAAGAGGCTGATCTCAGTTCAGTGACAGCCTGAACTGAGACTGGGACAGACTGAGAATTACGTGCAATCAGCACAACCCACACTGCTCTCTAGCTAGATGGGGTGGGTGAACAAGGAGGGGGGGCTAAGCACTCACAACCGATTTGTCATGAGATGTGACAAAGCAATCATAATCATTATCAGAATGCAAATGTCTCATGGACATGATCAACAGTATATGTCACAAATAAACAGCTTATGTGACAAACTTTCACACACGTTATTCCCTGGACAAAAGAGCTGCAAGAACATTTGAAGTTCCTGGGAGTGGTTTGATTCGGAATCTAAATTCCTGCAGTGCCAGAGCCCATCGCAGCAAGCAATTGTTTTTCGTTTTCGACGACTGCAAAAACGTGAGGGGCCTGTGGTCTGTTTGTAGAGTGAAATCCCTACCAGTCTGAAACCTAGCAAATTTCTCAAATGTCCACACAACTGCTAGACATTCTCTCTATTGTAGAGTACTTTTACTGAGACATGGAGAATTTCTTACTGGCACATTGTACTGGATGTTTCAGCCCATCCTTCTCCTGAAGGAGTACAGCACCCATCCCTTTTGAACTGGCGTCAGTTCTGAGGATGAAATTCTCTGTGAGAGTAAAAGGAGTACTGGGAATGAGTTAAGCACTTTTTGCACTTTTTCCAGTGATAACTGGCAGTCATCCGTCCATTACATCTGCCTGGTGCTGGTTCCTTTCATTATGTCTGTCAACAGTGCAGCCAGTGAGGCAAAGTTGGGAACATATCGCCTATAATACAACAGAAGCCCGAAGAGAAATCTGACCTGTTTCTTGGTGGTTGGTTTCTGCAGTGCCAAGATCTTCACTTTCGACTCCTCTGGGCTAATGGGCTAATTTTTCCCACTGAGATAGTATGTCCTAAAACTCTAGGGAATGAAATCCTGCATGAATCTTAGACGGCCTGGCAGTCAAACCAACAGCACATAGCCGCTGAAAGATTGCTTTCAGAGAGGAGATCAATGCACCCCACTCACTCTGAGTGAGCAGAATGTCATCAAAGAAGTTTACTGCTCCGCACTCATGCAACCTCAGGGTACGCATCATGCGAGCGAATGTCACTGGAGTGTTCTGCAGCCCGAATGGCATTCTAGTCCACTGATACAAACCAAAAGCAGTTTGGAAAGCTGTTTTCTCCTTATCTGCTTCTGCCATAGGTATCTACCAGTGCCCTTTCGTCAGATCTATTTTGACAAAGTATCGGCCTTTTGACAACTGGCATAACAATTCCTCGATGTCTGGTATGGGTTCAGCATCGAATTCAGTGACTTTATTTAACTGCCTATAGTCAGTACAAAACCTCACCGAACCATCGGGTTTTCCAACCTGAACAACTGGAGAGCTGTATGCTGAAGTGGAGGACTCTATCACTCCGATTTCTAACATAGCCTGTATCTCTCTTTTGACCACTGCTTTCTTAACAAATGGAAGTGGATAAGGCTTAAACCTAACTGGCTTATCCATTGAGAGCTGGATAGTATGTGCCTCAACACCTACAGCTATCCCAGGTTTGTCAGTGAGTGCGTCTTTGAACTCGTCCAGTACCATCTTGAGTTGCGTCTTTTGCGTCTCCGTCAAATCTTCTGATATTACCACATCGTCTACAGTTTCTCCCTTTACAGAAAGGGTTGGTAGTTGTCCAGCATCTTCTGATTCATTCTCTGACATTAGTCCAACATTCGCCTCTGATATACCTGTCTGTCTGTCCACACGTTGTCTGTGTTGTATGTCTGGGACAAGTCAGCAGACAGTAGGATTGACAAGTCCATGACCGCACGGTCCAGTGAACTGTCTCTGTCACAGTTGATGGTCTGGTTGACAGCCACATTCACTCTGTCCACATACTGTTTTAACATGTTTATATGAAATACTTTTTCCTGACCCTGCATGTTTATCCGGTAATTCACTGGTGAGGTTTTTGCAGTGACTACAAATGAACCCTTCCATAGCACGCGAAGCTTGTTGTTTTCTTCCATGAGAAGTACAAAGACTTTGTCACTGACTGATAATGACCGCGCTTTTGCTTTCCGATCAGCAAAATGTTTGTACACATCTGTCCTTTGGTTGGCAGATTGTTGTGCAGTTTCGCAAGTTTCATTGATCCAATTATGAAGATCATAAACGTACTGACAGACGTTCTTTGCGTCGTCTTGTTCGTTTTTGCCTGTCCATTTTGCCACCATAATGTCCAGAGTGCCTCGTGGTGAGTGTCCGTAAACCAGTTCAAAGGGTGAGAACACGAGAGTCTCGTTTGGGAGTTCGCGATATGCAAAAAGTAGGGCTGGAATGTATCGATACCATTCTGTTGGTTGCTCGCGTGTGACTTTGCGCAACATTGATTTCAGTGTGCCATTGAACCTTTCTACAATTCCATTTGACTGAGGATGGTAGGGAGTGGTTGAGGCCGAGGAAATGGATAACAGGTGGTGTATTTCTTTCATTAAATCTGAAATGAATTAGGTTCCGCAATCCATAAGAATCTCCTCTGGTACTCCCACACATGAAAAAACAGTGAGTAATGCTTCTGCTACTGACACTGTGTCAATCTTCTTCAGAGGTATAGCCTCAGTGAATCCAGTAGCCATGTCAGCTATGGTCAGCACATATCGATTTCCTTGTGAAGAAAGTTGAAAAGGTCCCACTAGGTCTATTGCAACCCTCTGAAATGGCACCGTGATCAGGGGCATTTTGTGCAATGGTGCACATGAGATTCGACCTTTTTGTACCGTTTTTTGGCATATGTCACAGGAGCGACAGTATTGTGTCACCTCCCTAGCAACTACTGGCCAGTGAAAAGAGTATAAGACCCTTTGTAGTGTTCTCTAAACCCCACAGTGACCTGCAAAGTTAGCATCATGTACCGTATGCAATACAGTTTTCCTCAAACATTGAGGTACAACGACTTGCTTTAGGGACTGTCCTTTGTGTGAGAATCGGTACAAAATGCCACTTTGTACTTCATAGCATGTCTTATCCTCACTGTTAGTGGTATTTGTGGCTTGGTATAGATGTTTGAGAGTGTCATTCTCTTTCTGCATAGTCACTAGCTCTTCTGGCTTCAGGTTGAAGACGGACAAATCAGGAACCTTCAGAGGTGTCCTTGATTCAGCTTCTTTTCCTGTCTGAGCTCTAGTACTGACTAAGCATGGTATGTATGTACCTCCTGTACCTCCATGCACAGTAGAAATGCCTACTATATTACCCAGGATGAGATCGCAAACTGGTTCTTCAAAGGTCGTCAAAGGTCCTGTATAATATAGAGTATCGACTGTAAATTGAGCTAGTGGGAACTTCTCAATTTTCCCTCCAAATGTAAGACACTTTCGGACACTATCAAGGTACTGATCTGGCATTACTAGAGATTTCCTAACTCCTGCAGTAGTGCATCCCATATCCCTAAGGATAGATACCTGTAAGCCGTTTACAGATCCTTGCTCTAGTGTGAGACCGGTGACAGACTGAATGGGAGCAAGAACAAATGTATCTTTAGATTTTGCCATGCTTGCAGCTACGTTTGACAGTGTGGTAGCATTTCCGGACAGAAAAGGACAGTTTTTCTTGACATGGAACTTGCAGTTACAATGATAAATTTTCACCTTTTCCTTTTCTTGGTTGTCCGAGTTAGTCTTTTGAACTGGGCCAGTGCCTCTACCGTGCCCGCGGTGCTGCCCAAACCGTGATCCATGATTTTGTGGTTGCCCTCGCCTATATGGGTGGCGATTTGCCTGTCCACCGTTATGAAACTAGTTGTATGGTGGATGGTTGTACTGTGGCAGTGTACTATAACCCTGGTGTGACCTGTCTGACCATGACCCGCGGTAGTTTCAGAAATTTTGGTTCCTCTCTTCCAAAGGGGAGAACCAAGCAACATTTGCTTCAAAAAAAGGAGGAATTGCTTTTTCTTGCAAGACTTTTTATCTGGTTGTGCGAGTTGATATTGGTCTGCCGCACGACACATTTCTTCTGTAGATTTGAACTCTCTCTCACGGAGAAAGATCGCGAGGTCCTTACTCACGCTCTGTAGAAGTTGTTCTTTTATCAAAAGATCGCGAAGACTGTTGAAGTCTTTCCATGTCTGCGTCAATTTGCTCCAACTGTCAAGGTAGTGGGAACTACGAATCAAAAGGGAAGAAAACGATTCTTTTTTTTCAGGTCTAACTGACCGAAATCTTTTGCAAAATCCATCTGCAGAACACTGGAACTTTTTCAAAAGTTCCTCTTTGAGGATATCCCAAGTGAGATTCTTTGCCGCAAGAGTATGATGCAGAACTAGTGCGCTCCCTTCGAATAATGATGCGACAAAAAGAGTTCAATTTTCTTTTGGCCACCCACATGAAGTTGCGTGATTTTCAAATCGAATGAGGAAGGAATCTATATCATCATTTTGTTCGTCAAAGGGAGGAAATTTTGGGATATAGGCTGAGGCTGAGGTAAGCTCGCAAATTTTTTATTCTCTGAAGCATTCTGTGTTCTGGCTTGCATTTCTATCTTCTTTAGTTCCGCATTAGTCTCTATCTCTAATTTCCCGAACTTTTCTTTCATTTCTTTTTCTTTCTCAAACTTTTCATGTTCCCTTTGTCTTCTCCGTTCATCACGTTCTAATACATTGTTGTACATATTCTCTTAGCTTATCTTCCTCATAGCCCAAGCGCTCAGCCTGTTGGCTATTATCGACATGTTCCATTATGAACTGGTTTTTAAGAATTCGGTTTGATATGTCACAAAGTACAGTACAAATACAAAACAAATTAGATATAAGAATAATGACTATAATCCTTAAATGAATAAAAGGTAAAGTGTAATGATTATAATAATGAAATTTGGAAGAGAAGAAAAATTCAAGCAGATTATTCTATGATATTATAAACAAATAACTTCCAAAAGTCTAACCAAATTTGAAATAGATTTTCTTTTACCTCACAGTTTTATCAATTTACTATATGTAATCAAACAACAAACCGATCTAAACTGTGAATGCAAATCACTTCAAAGTTTCCTAAAGAGAAATTATATTACCGAAATAACCAATAACTCAGTAAACAAAATAATCAGTTCACAGTGAAATGAAATTTTCAGTTTTCTTAAACTTTTATTCAAATAAATTAGTGCACAAACATTTCAAACACACAAATTGTAAATGGAAAAAGACAAATGTACGCTTTATCACGTTAAATGAATACGACACACAACAAGTGAAGAACTTAACATTAAAAAAGAGGGGAATATGTAAACTACTTAGAAAACCCTAGTTAAAGATGAAGGCCATAACTGTTTACGCTAGATAGGTGCCTATTGAAGAGAAGTGTAGGAGAAGTTTCAAAAGCTTATGAAATCAGAAATGATAGAAGACAGCTCCAAGATAGTGAGAAGAAATCGGACAAGAAAAAGTAAGCCCTCAGACAGCACTTTAATAGTGACTTCCTCCCGTGAACTGGAGATGGGGATTTAACTAAACATATACACAATATCAAATCACACTAAAAACATTGTTATGAATATATAAATCAGTCAAAACATTTAAACATGTGCATAAATCACAATGTAAAATCAATTTAGAAAATTCAAAACAATACCGCAACAACCCCCAAGAAAATTTTTACTATTTTTATTTGGGACTGAGTTTCCCCACTCTCGCCATCCTTATCCTTTTTCAAAGACTGCGGGGTTGGTTACACATTCGTGGGGAAAGGAGGAAAATTAAACTGAAACAATAGGAAAGAAAGATAGTTGAATGAACAATGAAAATGGAAGAGCAGGCCTCTCCAACGCCATGCCCCCTTGCTCAGACATTAGCAAGAAGGGGTTGAAGCCAGCCGTTTTTGGGGAGGAGACAAAAGAAAATGTTTCTAATGAATTTTAAAAAAAAAACAACAACCCTGTAAATAGAAATTACAAGACAAAACAAGATAACACTCACACTCACTTGCATACTAATTTTTTCAATTTCTTTGTGGAACTAAGGGAACAATCTTTCAAATTGAAATTTGCCTACGAAATCATTTAATGAATGGTAAACTGAGGAAATTAAAGCTTTTTTAACACTGTTATTCAGTGTTTAGTCTGGGTCACCACTGTCATACTGCGCATTCAGAAACACACAGAATGCATCTGCGCACAATCGCACCTATCCTTTCAGACAGGTTGTCACAAGAATGCGAGGAAAATACGAAATTTATTTTCCATTCTTCTTGGAAAAAAAAGAAAAAAGATAATCTTCGAAACAATACACTACAGTTAACACACACACTCCATTCTTACGAAACTACTCATTCATCCTTCCACTTCCACAATTGTTCTGGAAAAAAAACCTCACTCCCTTCCGTAGGCTTCCTGAAATCAGATCAGGTATAAAAACGTATACTACTCCTGAACTCTATCAGGTTTTTACATAGAGCCAAACCCTTCCTGGGTTGCTCACAATTATGGCCAACGTTGCTAAATATAAATAAATGATGGCTTAATTAATGTTCATTGAGTCCTGGCAATCTCCTTAAGCCTTTTCTTTTGACCCACACTGCCACAGTGTGGACGTGGTAACCAAGTCCTGACTACAAAATCCGAACACCCCCTCCCGGTGTCAGAGAGAAAATCTTCTGAGTAGGTGCCAGATCGCCTCACCCTCTTTTAACAAGAAAATGTGTACATGGCTAGGGCCCAGGAAGCCTCAGAGTAATGAAGGTAGTTGGTTACTCACCAAGTCTTGGCTTGAGGTGTCACACACCGAAGACTACACCAACACTGAATAAAAACCCAGTTCTTTTCAGTTTCTTTTCTTTCTTCTTCTACTTTTTCTTTCCCTTTTTTCTAGCCTTTTTTGTCTTTTTCTTTACTTTTCTTGTTTAAAGTACACAAGCCTTTAAGCATTCACAACACATAGAAAAATCAAACTACCTGGTTTTTCCACCACCAGCCTACACTGGAGCATCTCGGCTCACGCCAGGATAACGTTGGGTCCACACACGCTAGCACTGTTGCATCCGTGTTTTATATTTGTGCAGTGAGTGAACACCACCCTGGTTCAAACTGGTTCACCCAGTCCTTTCACATCCAAGGGGACAAAATAAAATTACTCACTCTACACCAGCTACACCAGTCACAAAACCAGAAAAACATGTGCTTGTTCACAATTCATGTGCATACCAATATCGTCCCATCTTGATACATACGTACATGTGCATACTTAGCTATACAAGTGCACATGACAGTGTTTGAGAGAGAGTTTTTGTATGCGTGTGTGTATGTGTGTGTGAGAGATGGAGAGAGAGAGATAGAAGAGAGAGGGATAATGTGTATATGAGAGAGAGTGGGTGTGAGTGTGGTGTCACTGTCAACTGGCATTGTTTTTCAATCACAATAAAAATCTACATCACAGTATCACTAGATCAAAGTCTGTCTCTGTGTGTGTGTGTGTGTGTGTGTGTGTCCCTCTGTGTTAGTGCTTGTGTGTATGTATGTGTGTGTGTGTGCATGTGAGAGAAAGTGTGTATATGTGTGTGAATGAGATAAAGACCATGTGTTTTGGGGGATGGGGTGGATAGAGAGTGTTTGTGTGTGTGTGTGTGAGTGATAGAGAGAGATTGTGTGTGTGTGTGTGTGTGTGATGTCATTATCTGCAAGCATTTCATTGTTTTTCACTCACTATAGATCAAGATCAAAGTGTGTGTGTGTGTGTGAATGTGATGTGTCCCAGTCAGCCTGCATTTCAATGGGAAGCAGGTGTTGGGGGAGGTAGGTGGTACTGAAGTCAATTTTAGTTCAGAGAACTTTGTTTTTTTTATGGTGAAAACTGCAACATAAACATCAAAATAGAAAACACAATTTTGTAGAATTTCAGGCACAAAAAAATGGGCATCAGTAACTGGCTTTGGACACATGATCTGACTGTTAGTATTTGTATTTGATTACTTTCTAAACATGAAGCCATTATTATTTTATGCTACAATCCCTGAAGGAAAGAAGGCTTGCGAGTTCTTTTCAACAAGTGTGTTCTCTTTGCCAGATTTATTATTTCATTTTGCATGCCAATCATGAGGAAGAAATGTGCTGTTTTCTTCCAATGGTGGCCATCTTGGAAAAGCAAAATCTGATAAAGCTTGCTAATATAGGATGAAATAGTATGAATAATTTTGGTTATCCGAATAATTTGTTTATTCATCATTCGTACTGTATATTTGTAAGTTGCAAATCTGTGGTGGCCATCTTGGATTTTATGCAGTAACTCAAAATACCCAATATTTAGGATTTAGCACCCCCAAATCATGTTTTAAAAAAAAATTTAAACTAATATATGACACAAAACCAGGTATCCTGGTTATCACCTAGACTAATTTGCACAAATCAAGATACAAAAGTAACTCATTATATTCTTTAGTCATGATTGAATTTGTTGTTTTGGTTTGGCTGGAAACCCATCTTCAAATAGATAGCAAGTCTGGAAGAGGTTTTGAAACACTTACAATTTGTTTCATCAAGGTTTTCACATAGAATGCTCACTGTTTGGTTCAAATACTGTGTGAAATCCAAAATTAGAAGCAACAATCTTTCCAGAAAGAAATAATAGGTGAGGGGCCCTATATACATATCGGGTTCGCCAGAAAAGAAAGACTGAAACAGGCAGTTATACACTGATAGTGACCGTGTATCAGGCCTTCAGCTGAAAAAAAGAAAAAAGGCAAATGAACTTAAGAAGTCAGTTAACTTGGTATTTTTGATAAATCCAACTTGTATATGGTAGAATAACCTTTTATGAAGTGATTTTCCACAAAACTCACATTTGTTAAGATTGATCCCAACCATTATGGCATAGTTGTTCAGATTGGCCATGGCGGTTTTAAGATATGATGGAAAGAGATTAATTAATGTTTTATTTTACTGGCCCTCCAGCATGAATATTAGTTGGCATTGTGGTTTGGGTAAAATGTAAATGGTTGTTATCTTTTCCTCTTCTTTTTTCCAACAAACATTTTTTAGGCTGCTGTTTTTCTTCTGGTGTTATAAATGTATATGTTGCATTAAGATCTGATGATGGAGTCTCTTGTCGGTCTGACGGATGAGTAGGTGGGCAGGCTTATCTGTTGGTGTGTGTCATATGGGAGAAGAGGCCGATTCTGGATGTGCAGCACTTCCCACAGGTGTTGCTAGGGAAAACGTCTCCAGAAGTTGAGCCCTGTTTCCTTTGCTCATGCTTCTCCTTAATGGCCAGTGTTCTCTTGTTTTCAAACGTCTTTATGCCACTATAGCACAGCATCCTCCAGCGACAGGGGTCTAGGGCATCAATTTCCCAGAAAGCGATGTACTTGTCACAGATTTTGAGGTTTGTCTTCAAGGTGTCCGTGAAGCTCTTGCAGGGTCTTCTAAGTTCACGGTGGCCTTCTTTCAGCTGGCCAAACAAAAGCATCTTCAGGATCCTGCTGCCCTGTCCAGCGTAGCTGGCACTGGATCAGCAGGCTTTCGATGCCGCTCCTTTCTAGGACCTGGAGGTTGGAGACCCTGTCTTGCCACTTTATGCCGAGGATCTTTCGTAGGCATCTCTGGCGAAACTGCTCAAGTTGTTGAATGTGACGGCGATACGTCGTCCATGTTTCACAGCAGTACAACAAGGTGGTCAGCACAACAGCTCTGTAGGTTTTGATTTTGGTGCTGAGCCTGATGCCTTTGTTGTTCCACAGCCTGTTGTTGAGTCTGCCAAATGCGGAGCTGGCCTTGGCAGTGCGCAGCGTCACTTCTGCATCAAGGGCTCTGTTGCTGCATAGGGTGCTTCCCAGGTAGCAAAACTTGTCGACTGACTTGATCTATGTGTCATCGATGTTGATTGCAGGTGGGGGGAGGCACTGGCGTTCTGTGAGCTACCTGGTTGGTACATGGACTCGGTCTTGCTGAGGCTGATGGTGAGTCCAAAGCACCTGCAGGGGGTTGAGAACCTGTCCATAATGAACTGCATGCCCTCATGGGTGTGTGCAGCAAGCGCGCAGTCATCAGCGAAGAGGAACTTTCTCAACAGTGCCTCAAACACCCTGGATCTGGCATGGAGTCGCCGCAAGTTGAAAAGTTTGACATCTGTGCGAAACTGAATGTAGATGCCCTGGTCACAGTCTTGGAAGGCGTCAATCAGCATGGCAGAGAAGAGAATGGAGAACAGTGTGGGTGCCAGGACGCAGCCCTGCTTCACTCCATTTACCACAGGGAACAGATCCAACATGTCAGTATTTTCTTGTGCTCTCGCCTGCATGCCATCGTGTAAAGATGCAATCAGCTGGATTAGGCTCTCTGGGCAGCCAAACTTTAGGAGGATCTTCCACAGACCATGGCGGTTCACCGTGTCGAAGGCCTTAGTCAGGTCTACAAAAACCATGTGGAGCTCCTTGTTCTGCTCACGGCACTTCTCTTGCATCTGGCATATGGCAAACACCATGTCACATGTTCCCCTGCCTGAGCGGAAGCCGCAGTGTGCTTCAGGGATGACTGTGTTGGAGACATGGTCAACCAGTCTGTTCAGTATGATGTGGGCAAAGATCTTGCCGTCGATGCAGAAGAGAGAGATTCCACGGTGGTTATTGCAGGATGTTTTGTCTCCCTTCCATTTGTAAATGTGGACAATTGAAGCATCCTTGAAATCCTGGGAGACCTCCCCTCTCTCCCAGACTGGAACAGAGCGGTTAGCTGGTCTGTCAGCACCTCACCTCCATACTTGTAGATGTCAGCCTGGATTCCATCCGCTCCTGGTGCTTTTCCTGACATTGTCAGCTTCAGGGCCTTCTGGGTTTCAGCCTTGGTGGGAGGGGCAGCTAGCGAGTCATTGACTGGTAGCTGTAGGAGGGCTGCAATTACCTCATCAGATACAGACGAGTCCCTATTGAGGATGGTGTTGAAGTGCTCTGCCCAGCAGGCAAGGATGTCTTTCTTGTCTGTCAGGAGGGTGGTCTGGTCCAAGGCTCGGACAGGGGTTGATCCTGTGACTCTCGGCCCATACACAGCTCGGAGACCATCATGGAATGTCTTCATGTCATAAGCATCAGCAGCGGACTGAAGCTCTTCGGACTTTCTCTCCCACCAGGTGTTCTTCATCTCACGCAGCCTCTTCTGTACGAGTTGCTTGGTTTGCAAGAACTGGTTCTCCTTCCTCTGGCAGTCTTTATTGGAAGTGTGATCCTGATCCCGTATATGCAGTGTGTTCAGGAGCTTGGAGATTCCAGAGTCGTTCTAGTCAAACCAGACTTTGTGGCTCCTCTGTACAAAGCCGAGTGTGTCAGCTGCTGCTGTGTACACAGCATCTCTAAAGGTGCTCCGTACCTCTTCTACATCAGTCGATGCAGGAATTTCTTGGAGAGCTGCTTGGATTTGTTGCTGCAGCACGTCCTTGGTGATAGGGAGGCAGTGGATGTTCAGCTTCCTAGGGGGTTTCTGCTTGGCTGGTTGGAGCTTGTGTGCAAGTCTGTCCCTTTGCCGGACATAGTCCAGCATGTGCCATTGCTTGGAGCAGGGGTGCATCCATGTGTTCTTGTACTTGTCCACTTGTTGGAACAGGGTGTTGGTGATGGTCTGTCCATGCTGCAGGCGGAGCAAGAGCTAAAGCAGTCCGTTGGAGTTGCACTTAATAATAATAATAATAATAATGGTATTTATATAGCGCTGGATCTTGTGCAGAGACAAATCAAAGCGCTTTCGCACCAGTCATTCACACGCATGCATAACTCTAATACTGCAGAAACTAAAGACAAGGAAGGGCAGGCAAGGGAGGCTATTTTGGGAAGAGGTGGGTTTTAAGGCCAGACTTGAAAGAGCTGAGTGTGGAGACTTGACGAAGCGAAAAAGGAAGTTCATTCCAATCGCAAGGTCCAGAAACAGAAAGAACGGCGGCCAATAGTCGAGTGTTTGAATCTGGGTATGCGTAAACAGAGTGGATCCGAGGCCGATCGTAGTGAGCGAGATGGAGTGTAGAGGTGAAGGCAGCCGCAGAGATAGGAAGGGGCAGTTTTGTGAATGCATCTATAACATAGAGTGCTGATCTTGTACTTTATTCGGTGTGAGACAGGGAGCCAGTGGAGATGTTGCAAAAGAGGAGTGATGTGCTCAGATCTTTTCTTTCTGAGGACGAGTCGGGCAGCAGAGTTTTGTATGCGGTGAAGGTACTGAATGGATGAAGCAGGCAGACCAGACAATAAAGAGTTACAGTAGTCAAGGCGAGAGAGAATGAGAGAAACGACAAGTCTAGATGTTGCGTCAGTGGATAGATATTTCCGGACGGCACTGATGCGTCGCAGTTGACAGTAGCAGGACTGACATGTCTGACTGATAAATTTTTGCATGGACAGTGTATTGTCAAGGACAACACCGAGGTTCCTGACTGACGTGGAAAGAGGGATGGATGTACTGCCAAGTTTGATTGTGTCAATTGTGATGGAAGACAGTGCCGTGCTGTCCTAGGCCTTTTGGCAATGAGGAGAAGTCCACGCTGACGCGGGTATTGAAATCCCCAAGGATGATCAGCCTGTCCTTTCTGTCTACCGCTGAAATGGTGCGGCTGAGCTCCTCGTAGAAAGCTTCTTTGATGTCATCAGGGTTGGTCATCATCAGGGCATAGCAGCTTGGGAAAGCTGGGTGTTGAAGGGCTAGCTCGTCATTCCAACATTAGCCTGTTTGCCTGACCAGCACAGGTGACTTTTTTAAGTGAGGAGGAGTTGTGCAGTCCCTTCCCCACTCTCTCGCCTACCGACACTCACAGTCCCACAGGTGCAGATACTGCCATGTGTAGGACGGCCTCGGCAGGTGCAGGTTTTTTTCTTCAGAGCTCCAGGGGGGACTTCCAGCCAAAGATAAGAGCTCCCTCTGCCCTTTGGTCATCCTCTTCCACCTTCACAGCCGTTGGGAAATTTTTCCTCCTGTGCCTGGTCCGTTGTTGGGAGACTTCACATGCGGCAGGTAGTACTGGGTTACATGGTACCAGTAGCAAGGGCTATGCCCCTGACCTGACACATGCATTAAGATCTAACTTTACTTAAAAGGAAAAGGAGTGATTCTTTTAAAGCAAGAAAAAAAAATGAACACACATTGGTTGCAACTGTCAAGCATTTTTTTTTATCACATTTATTTTCCAGCAACATTGGTTTAAGAATTGTTGTGTGCCACTATACAGTTATGTTCTTTTCCCAGGAACTGGAGCCCTTTGTTGGGGATGCACTGCTGAAGCTGTGGGACCGCTACCCCAATTACCAGAAGCGCTCTTCCCCATCTCAGAACAGCATGAAAACTGTCATGAAACACTCTCAGCCAGGGAAGCAGCAACCACCTTCTCAGCTGCTGAAGGAAACAGATACCGCTACCTGCAGGTCAGAGCAGGTATATTCCAGGAACAATGGGGAGAAGATGTCCAGCACAGCAAAGGAGAACATTGACAACCTTGGCCCTGAGGGGGATGGGAATGAAGATAAGAGTATGGAACGCAGCTCCTCCCCCAATTCTCCTGGAGCCAACAGCCCTTGTACAGTGAGTTCAGGCAGTCAGGAGAGCTATACCCCAGACCTTGATCCCTCTTACTCCCACTCTCACAGCCATGCAGACTCTGCCTACCAACCTCGAGGTTTCACCATTCAGGCTCCTGCCAGCTCTGCCCAGCTCATATCCCATGGAGTGTTCCCACCGAACTTACAAATGGCCCCTGGCTTCAACCAGATGTACCATGTTGGTCCCATGGGGGCTGCTGTGCTGCCTTCTCAGTCTGTTATGTCACCTCGGCCAGGGATATCCCCTGTCATGATCCTGCAGCGAGGTTCAGGGGGATCTCCTGGGCAGGTCCATCCCCACTCAGGATTCATCAGCCAGGGATTTGGAGGACAGGCTCCAGGATCTTATCAGGGGCAGGGGCAAAAATGATTGCCCTTTCTGAGGTTAGCCTTGTTTCAACAGATTGATGAAAGAGAAAGAAATGAATTTTCAGTCAGTGAATTTGAAGAGACAAGGAAACTCTCAAACAAAAACAAGCCAAGTAAAAGCAGTAACAGCAACAATTACTGGTGGTGGTGAGAGGCAAGAAGAATGCTATTACTGTTGACAGAACTCGGTCAATGAATAAAAGACACTGGTTAGATTTTCTTGTCTCAGTCACAGACATTATGAATGGAAAGTCATGCATTATTTTTTATATATGATTGTTAATGAAGAAGTTGTCCACAATGCATCAAAGAAGAAAGTAGTTTTGGTCATCTAACAAGAATACCAGTCAACCCTTCAAGCCTACAACACCAAGTACTCAGGCTTCAGAACCAGAGGAAAACCACATCAGTGGATTGACAGTTTCAGACATGCTCCACACCCACAGCATGACACTAATCCAGGCCTTCCATCTTTCTGCAGATCACCAACTTCATCTCCTCACAACACCTTCCCGGTAGAAGTCAGATAAAGAATGTGAAAAAGGTTTTGTGGCAAAAACACGGACTGTTTGTTTCTCTGGCTTTGTACAAAGATGCTAAGTACCATGTACTTTTGAGCTGTGAAGCACTTTGGTTGGTTAGACCATGAAAGAAAAAAGCATTGCACACCTCAATATTGATCCCTAATTATTCTTTTCATCTGATAACACTACATACTAGTTAGTGAGTTCACATTCACATCTCCATCTAACACTTGATTTACATTGCCTGTGAAAAGTACACATTGTGGCTTTTCTTCCATGCTTCAAGAGCTTCTTAGATTTGCCCTTGATGGGCTTTGGACACCAACCTCAATATGAATTTTCACAGTGAATTTTGAATAGTTATCAGGTAAAAAATTGTTTTGGATGCTATCTTACATCATTATGATGTCAATTTGCTTTGCTGGTAACAAGCTGAGATTGATCCCATCAGTGTTCATATTTTATAATGAGATACATTATTTCAATTAAGATGCTAATAAAGAATCTGAATATGAAAGACAATACCAGGTCAGTCTGACACTGGTGCTTCGTAGAAGACCAAGACAGAAACCAGTGCGTGAAATCTGATAAAAATGTGCTGTCAAAAAGGTGATGGTCTAGTCACCCCTGTTACATTGCCTGTAGCTCCTACAACAATACTTTGATGATGGCTTCACCACTCCTGCAGTCAGAGAACAGAACTGATAATATTTGTATATGCCAGAAGTTAAGGTTTAACGTAGATAACATTTCCGTTTTCTACACATTTCAAAAGCACTGAATGTCATTGTGAATGTCATTTTAAACTAAATACATGATAGCTGCTTTTGAGGCCAAAGGACTGACTATATTGTTGACAGGTAAGTCTTAACCTCTTAAGTGTCGCGCATTATTATGGCTTGTGCTTCCTGTTTGCCAGGCAATTTTGGGTTGCAGACAGTAATAATTTTCATAAAATTCTACTGCAAGAAAATATTCATAGGCCATATTCTGAAAGGAAAATGAACAATTATTTAACACACTAGTTAGCTATGAGTGAACCATTAATTTGAGATTAACAGATTTCATATACTTTCTGTACACACACACACACACACACACACACACACGCACACACACACACATCCTTCAATTGTCCGCTCATTTCAGGCTCAAACAATATTAACTCACTCAGTACGGCCAGTCCTCTCTTCTACTCTACGCAGACCCCTCGGATGTCCAGTGGGTGTCTGAATGACCCAACTTTTAGCTTCCGTTGTCAGAATTGTGGTATTCTCTGTCAACATTCACCTCTTCAGTATAAGAGCCTTCCGCTTGCAATATTTTGATGATGGTAATTGGGGTGAAACGCTGTTACGTCGTCCCTTTCGCCGTTCGTATCGAGAGAGTTAAAGAGGTCAACAGTGACCCTTTCGCACACAATACAAAGGAGTGAGTACTGTTCATAATTTCACCTGCAGACTGATTCCCTTGCTTGATTTTGAGTGTGCATTTCTTTGACCATGGTGGACAAAATGTTTCACATCTTGCATGAACTCTTTCCACCTCCTTGTTCACTCTCTCCCTGCCCAGAATAAGTGGACAGTTTGAGTTCAACCATGGGTTTGACCTCGTGCTCCATTTTCTCTCCTTAGCTGATGACATCTAGCTCTTCACCAAACACTCTAATTTGATTTTGCCACAACTGGGACTAAATTCATCATCATCAATGACTTGTAAAGCTTCTGCAACACATTGGGTGGTAAACCTCAAAAGGTATTTGTCAGATGCTGCTGTTTTAAGCCTAGGGCCAGGTCCTCTGCCAGCATAGTCTGAATTTCTGAGAGAGACACTTAAATCAGTATCCTAAAATGACCATACAAAGCATGATTGGGTGCTGTTCCTCATGAATAATTAAAGTAGGTATATAACTTTTCTTTTGTGCCTTTTGGAACACAGCAGCTTTAAAATATAAATGGGAAAACAAACAAAGTGAGGCAGATGTACATATGCATTCTTTGCAAATGGTGAAACATTTTAGGGGATGTATATTTAGATTTTGTACACTCAAGAGGTTAAGAGAAATATATAGGTTAAGACTGTGAAAAGAAAACGTTTGTTGGTTTTGTTCCAAAATTTCTTGTTTTGTTATTGTTGGTGGTAGCAGTTCGTTGTTTCCTTCTTTGTCAGACTCGTTTATTGACTTGGTTGAATAAAATGTTGCATAAATATGTGCAGATAGCAACAGCCCAACTGCATGATCTATTCCTTGTTAGTCAATGTTTTAACTCTTTTTTAATTCTGCATCATGTGTTTGTGTAAATGTGACAATTAGTTTTGAATGATTGTCACTGCTTGCAGGTGGTGGCGTTATTCATTGAAGACTGTAAAACAGTTTCCCTTTGCTCTATTCCCTGAAATGATATGTGTAACTTTGTTCTTTTGCTGATGCTTCAGTATTTTGTTGTTACTGGATTATTGATTAAAGTTCACAAGGCTGTTTAACTCACTGAACTTGTTTCAAATGATTTAGAAATCAAAATAATTCTTTCTGAGGTGTGATTGAAATTGTTTTTATTGACTCAGTTTGTGTGAACAAAGTGAATCTGATAACCTGGTTTTGGTTGTTCCACTGTGTGTTAAACTTTAATGGTGACATTTTCTCAGATACTGTAAATGGTATAGTTACCAAACTTGGTAGGATGGTAGTTATGGATAAGAGCTTTAATCAGTAGTTTTAAGGCATCTCCTTTATGATGACAAGGGTTAGTATATGATTTTCAGTTTATGTTTATACTTCATGTACAATCCTCCCCAAAGAACCTAGTACCTTTGGTAGTGACAGGTACAGTGGCTGAATGGTTAGAGCGCTAGATTCAGCACAAGTTTTCTGAGTTTCATCCTCAGTTTTGGACACCTGTGGGTGAAGGGTGGAGATTTTCCCAATCTCTCAGGTCAACATAAGTGCAGTAATCAAAATTTGCCCCTGGATGTTACTCTTGATTTGTATCAATCAATGGTTGTCCCAGTTTTATTATATGGTTGTGGAATATGGGGGTATTAAGATATTGTTATCATAGAGAAATTACAGTAAAAATTCTTAAAACATTTATTTCAACAGAAATAAGTACAATGAATAACTTGATGTATGGTGAAACCAGAACATGCCCACTTTCAGTCCTGATTAAACAATGACAAATTAGATTTTGGACGTCTCTCATGTCTGGTGAATCAGAAAAAAAAATGTATAGCATATTATATCATTTCTACACAGAAGGGGTTTTTTTGTTTTTTTTAATAATTTTTTTTTATAGATCAGACTGGATTAGAAATATAAGCCAAATTTTAATTGAAATGGAATTTGTGTTTAGGAATCACAGACATTTCTGACTCGCAATGTCATTACTGCTTTGAAGGATAATTTTGAAAAGGTATGGACTGAATCATTACAGTGAAGTACAAAATGTATGTTTTATCAACACTATAAAAAGAAATTCAAGTGACAAAAATATATTAGTCAATTGCCCGCTGCAAACATAATTTCATCAATCAAATCTAAATGCAATAATCACTGTTTACTTATTGAAACAGGATGGTAAAATGGAATTCCAAGAGAATACTGCCTTCGTAAAAATTTTAAAAAATGTGACTTGAATACTGTTGGTGATAAATTTCATTGTATAATGGAGTGTGCAAAGTTTTCGGACATTCGTAAAAGATTATTACGGGATAAAAGTCTGTGCCCAAAGTTTCACTTTGTAAATTATTTTTTGCAAGTAAACGGGCTCTCCTTTAAAACTTACAGTGTTGCATTGGATTCTTTCACACAGAAGGAGGAATGTTAACCCTATTGTATTCCAACTTGGTTAGTTCCGATTCGGTTCGTTTTGACGGGTTCGGTTAGAAAAGATGGCGAATACACATGATAACAAAAAGACAGTCAGTCTTGCTACGTGTTAGTGGTGTTCCGAATGTGTTAAGCTAGTTGTGTGTGCTAGCTCCGAAGAAGCACGCACAATACATGGTGTCAGAAGTTAGTAATGGCTGAAGCACATATCGCAAGAACGCCAGACGCTCTGCTCGTCAGCGGCGGAAATCCCAGTTTAGCTTGGCAAAAGTGGCGACAGAAATTCGAGATATTCCTACAGGCAACTGGAGCGTCCACAAAGCCAGATATTGTCAAGGTAGGACTGCTCTTAAACCATATTGGTGACGATGGGCTCGAGATTTTTTCGAACTTTGTTTTCCTTGACGCCAGAGTAGATCCAACTGACGCTGATAATCAGTTACCGGCAGAAAGCAAGACGGATTATGACGTCGTCATACGGAAGTTCGACGAACACTTTCTCAGACGTGACCCGCAGTTGATGTTGCGGCAACAGTTCTGGTACTCTCTACATCGAGAACCCGGACAGTCGTTTGACTCGTGGCTACGTACAGTCAAAGAAAAAGCAAAAGCATGCAAGTTTGACAATGTCAGTGAAATGATAAGGGACAAACTAGTCTTCGCATGCAGAGATGACTCATCAAAACTGAAGCTATATGATATAGGGGCAGAACTAACATTGGATAAGACTATCCAGATTCTTTCAGTGCGAGAGATGACAAAGCAAGAGCTTGCTGAATCCAAGACTGCCAGTATTGAGGCACTTTCCACCAAAACCGGCGACCGGCGACATGGGGGAGAAAGACGAGACCCCAAATATCAGAACCAGAGAAGCAGCCTGCCTTCAGGTGATTCTATGGCCAGTGGCAATTGTGGCTACTGCAATAGAAGACATCCTGCTGGAAAGAAGAACTGTCCTGCAGCCAAGAGCCGCTGCAAGAAGTGTAGCAAGATGGGCCATTTTGCCACCGTGTGCAGAAGTGCAGCATCAGTTCGTGAAGTTTCTCAAGACCCAGCTGACCAAGCAGGGGAAGACAGCCATTTTATTGGAGGCGTGAACGACAAGTCAGTGCCATCGACCAGCCTGGGGTGGCACATCAAACTCAAGGTTGGATCGCAAGAGCTTACCTGGTGTATCGACACTGGAGCTGAAGTTTCTGTGATGCCGGACCACATCTACAAGCCAGCCTTTGGGACTCTACACCAAGCTGACCGCACTCTTCTTGGACCTGGTGACCAGCGTCTCAGTGTCAAAGGCTTTGCTTACATCAGGCTCCACCACGGCCGAACAAGCATTCAAGAGAAGGTGTATGTCGTCAAAAGCTCCAAACTGCTGTTGGGTATGCCTGCCATTCAGAAGCTAGGATTGATTCACGACATTCCCGGTGCATTCTCAGTACGTGCCATTTGAACGCTGAAAGCCAATCAGCAGTCTCCCAAGACACAAGATCAGATCAACTTCACATCTTCCGAGGACATAAAGCGACGTTACCCCAAGCTGTTCACTGGCTTAGGCAAACTGGAGGGTGAGCAGAACATTGAGGTGGAGGACAATGCTAAGCCCTTCTCTCAGTCCGTACCCAGACGTATCCCAGTTCCGTTGCTCAAGAAGGTGGAGGTAGAGCTGAACAAAATGACTGATAATGGTGTCATCGAACCAGTTAGTATGCCTACTGACTGGTGCAGTCCCATTGTTGTGGTGCCGAAGGCTAATGGTGACGTCAGAATCTGCGTGGATCTGACAAAACTGAACCAGAGTGTGAAGAGAGAAGTGTACGCCATGCCATCAGTAGAGGAGACGCTGAGCAAGATCTCCGAGGGTATGTCTTCTCAAAGCTTGACACCAACTCCGGGTTCCACCAGATCCAGTTGAATGAAGAAAGCTCCAAGCTTACAACGTTCATAACGCCATTTGGACGCTACAAGTTGAAGCGTTTACCGTACGGCATATCATCGGCGCCCGAATACTTCCAGAAGATGATGGACAACATCCTCCAGGGCCTGGATGGAGTGCTGTGCCATATGGATGACATTCTTGTCTTTGGCAAGGATAAGGTGGACCATGACCTCAAGCTCAAGAACGTCCTTGACAGGCTGTTACAGGCCGGCCTCACGTTGAACTCTGACAAATTCGAGTTTGGCAAAACAACGCTCGAATAGCTAGGCCAGGTGATCGACGCAGAGGGCGTGAGGAAGGATCCCACAAAGGTGAAGGCTATTGTGGACATGCAGGAACCACAGAATGTGTCAGATGTCAGAAGATTCCTGGGTATGGTGAACCAGCTTATGAAGTTCGTGCCCAATTTGGCTGAGAAGTCGAAGCCTCTGAGAGAGCTCTTACACAAGGATGTTACATGGACCTGGGGACAGGATCAGCAGTCTGCCTTCGACTCTCTTAAGAAAGACCTAGCATCACCAGAGACACTTGCGCTGTACAACCCAGATTGTGAGACCGTTGTTTCTGCTGATTCCAGTAGCTTCGGACTTGGGGCGGTACTCCTGCAACGCCAAGGCAATGGGGTGCTTCATCCTGTTGCCTATGCAAGTCGATCACTGACGGAGACCGAGAGGCGGTACGCCCAAATCGAGAAGGAAGCACTAGCCGTCACCTGGAGCCTTGAACACTGGTCCCACCTACTCATCGGCATGAGATTCCGTGTGGAGACAGACCACAAACCTTTCATCCCCCTCTTTTCGTCAAAACTGATCGATGAACTCCCTGTTCGCATCCAGCGCTTCAGGATGAGGCTGATGAGGTATACCTTCAACATCGTCCATGTTCCGGGCAAACATCTGTACACTGCTGATGCGCTCTCCCGAGCACCGTTGTCAACGACCGAGACGGCGGACATTGATCTGACCTACCAGGCGGAGGCATACGTCAATGCTGTCGTACTAACCCTGCCAGCTTCAGACAGGAGGCTGGATGAGATCAGGTCAGAGCTCCAGAAAGACGACACACTTCGGGTAGTTATGCATCATGTGCGGAATTGGTGGCCCAACAAGAACACTCTGAATCGTCCAGTCAAGACCTACCTGAACGAACAGGGCAACCTCTCTGTTCATGACGGCCTCTTACTGCGAGGCAAAAGACTGGTGATTCCCGTATCTCTCCGACAAGACGTTCTACGTCATCTCCATGATGGACATCAAGGAGTCAACAAGACGAAGGAGAACGCAGCAAACTGTGTGTGGTGGCCTGGCTTTTCTCAAGACATTGACCTCATGGTGAAAACCTGCCCTGAGTGCGCCAAGAACAGAAAGGCCAGAGTGGAACCAATGAAGGGGACGCAGTTTCCGGAGCGACCCTGGTCCAGGATCGCAGCTGACTTTTTTCAGCATAATGGTAAACTCTTCCTCCTTGCCATTGACTACTACTCCAGAGACGTGGAGATTACACTTGTGTCCAACAAAGTGACGACTGCAGAGACTGTATCCCGCATGAAGAAGGTCTTCAGTTGCCATGGCATCCCAGACACCCTTGTCACAGATAACGGGCCCCAGTTCAGCAGCGAGGAATTCGCCAGGTTTGCCCAATCCTGGGGGTTTGAACATGTGACCTCTTCCCCTCACTACCCCCCAGCCAATAGTGAGATTGAGCGTGCCGTTCAGACCATCAAGAATCTCATCAAGAAGTGTGGTGATGAGTACCTTGGGCTACTCATGTACCTCAACACACCCTTGGCCAATGGTTTTTCCCCCGCCCAACTGAGTATGGGACGCAGACTCAAAACCCGTGTCCCATGTCACCCCGATACCCTCCTACCCTAGACCCCTGACAACTACATCCTGAAGAGGAGGGAGAAGCAGTATCGTGAGGACATGGCAACTAACTATGACAGACGGCATCGGGTAGTCGAACCAGAAGATCTGACACCCGGTGATGCTGTTTGGATTCCTGACCAGAGGAAAGGAGGCACTGTGATCAGACTCCACGAGGCTCCTAGAAGCCTCATCATCCAGACCTCCGATGGTGGCCTCCTGAGGCGAAACCGGCAGATGACACGGAAACTGTACCCATCCGTGCCCACTACAGAAGGTGCCTCTTCCACCTCCTGTGCACTTCCCAACTTGGGTGCATTCTCCGATGCAGCCAAGATGACACCTGCTGACCCGAAGACGTCTGCTGCCACGAAGACGCCTGCTGACCTGAAGACGTTGGCAGCCCCGAAGACTCCGGCAGCCCCGAAGACGCCTGCAGACGAGAAGACGCCTGCAGCCCAGAGGATGCTGGCACGCCTGCCAACGACTGGGAGCCTGGAGCCAGAACCAGCCCAGACATCCGAGCCGAGACGATCATCAAGACCGAGGAAGCCGACCCAAAGACTGATTGAACAGTGAAGAACAAACAATTCTTTCGCAATATTCGGCTTCGTTTCGATTAACTTCGGTTATGAAAGAATGTCCATTGAAAAAAAAAAAAAAAAAAAAAGGAGATGTATTGTATTCCAACTTGGTTGGTTCCGATTCGGTTCGTTTTGACGGGTTCGGTTAGAAAAGATGGCGAATACACATGATAACAAAAAGACAGTCAGTCTTGCTACGTGTTAGTGGTGTTCCGAATGTGTTAAGCTAGTTGTGTGTGCTAGCTCCGAAGAAGCACGCACAATACAAACCCTTACTTTATTTTAATTAATGCAAATGTTATGATAATCCTAGTTCTGGATTATGTAGTTTTCTTAAATCCTCCATGCTCCGATAGGGTTCAAGGGTTAATTAAATCTTGAAGATCAAATAAACATGTTAAAGATCCTGTAATCTATGTCAGTGTTCAGTAGGTTATGGAAACAAGAACATAATTATTCAGCATGTTCACCCCAGAAAACGGAGAATGCTGCATACTCTTACATATGAGTGAACATGGGAGCTGCACAACACAAACGCAATGAACAACATTCTTGATAATATATTCTGTTCTAAACAGGGTTAGAGGTAAAAAGTTCTGGACTTTACTAGGAGAAACAGAAAAAAGGGCGGCTTCACAGAGTTAATGCTTCACATACAATTTTCATCACACTTGGTGTATTGTTTGGTCGTGGTGACATCATTTCTATTGATATTCAAGGTCAGAGTTCAAAGTGACAACATGGCATATTATTAACCCTTAGGCTGGTTATCACGACGTACGTCACACCGTGACATCATGGCCATGGATGACAGTCGTGACTTGAGTTGCGCTTGACTGGCCCAGTTTCAGTGAGACATGCAGATATGAAACTATAATGGTTTGTCACAAATTGATTTGCATGAATGGCTGAACAAGCCCTGGAACACGGATTTTCAGCATTTAAGCAAGGTTTGTCGTTAGCAGTAGCTCATAATTTGTTGCATGACTGAAAATGCCTGATGAGCAATGGCAGTTGCCAGCAGACAGCATGACAGGATCAGGAACCAGTTTGATGATATTTTTGTTGTTGTTGCTGATGTTGTTGTGGAAGAAGTGGGTGGACAAGAATTTATAAACATTCACATGCACATACACATGCAACACTCACACACACAGAAAAAATACTCTTACACACACACACACGCACACGCAAATAATAATAATAATGGATACTTATATAGCACACTATCCAGAAATCTGCTCTAGGTGCTTTACAAAAACGCTTTTGATAATATAAAACATTATATCTATGTTACATACACACACCAAAATGTGACCACACACACACGCACGCACGCACACACACTGCATACATACATTTTAACATACATGTGTATCTAACAGCTACCCTAACACATACGCGCACATAGGCAGGCACAAACTTACATATACACACGCACACACAATACACATTCATATACATGCATGTAGTTATGTACACATACATACGTATACACACATAGTCAAGCACACCTAACGAAAAGGAAGTGGACCTGCCACAATTGAACTTATTGCTGAGGGAAAAGGTGAGTTTTGAGACGAGATTTAAAAGATGCGAGGGAATCAGAATGACGGAGGTTATCAGGGAGCTTGTTCCACGTCTTTGGCGATTGAAAAGAAAACGATCTGTGTCCATAGGTCTTACTTCTGACGTGAGATATCCTGAGAAGTCGAGTATCAGAGGAAGAACGGAGCTGGCGAGACGGGGTATAGATATGGATGAGTTCAGAAAGATACTTGGGGCCAGATCCGTTGACTGCAGAAAAGGTCAGAGTGGATAGCTTATAGTCTATTCGATCAGAAACAGGCAACCAGTGGAGAGACTGAACTTTTGATAATTATACTCTCCATTCATTTCCCTTCATGAAAACATATACTTTTTAATACTACTGAACACAATTTCAATGTTAGTGATTTATTTTTTTAGAGGTTGGTGATTATTTTGCAAAACACACACACACACACATGCCACACTCACGCACACAGAACCAACTCCATCACTTACACATACACACACACACAAACACGAGAGCGCGCGCGCTCGCACACACACACACGCACACGCACATGCACATGCACCACTCACACACAGAGAAAAAACTCTTACACACACATGCACATGCAACACACACACACACAGAAAAAACTTTTACACACACACACACCCCGTGACACACACGCTCGCGCGCGCACACACGCACACACACACACACACTGTGGCGCACGCGCATATTCACACACACACACACACTGTGACACACACGCGCGCGTGAGCGCGCGCGCACACACACACGCACATGCACATGCCACACTCGCACACACAGAACAAACTCTTACATACACACACACACACGCGCGCACACACACACACTGTGACACACACGTGCACGCGAACACACACACACACACACTGTGACACACACATGCGAGCGCGCGCGCTCGCACACACACACACATGCATATGCAACACACACACACACAGAAAAAACTCTTACACACACATATAAACACAAGCGCGCGCGCGCGCGAGCGCTCGCACACACACGCTGTGGCGCACGCGCATATTCGCACACACACACTGTGGCACACACTCGCGCGCGCGCGCGCACACGCACACACAC